>NC_083776.1:8151242-8201242 GCF_963514075.1 Conger conger | reverse complement strand
GTGGTCAGCAGTGATGGGTCACTGAGGCCAGTGGTAATGTTTGTCTGTGGCTGTGGTCAGTAATGATATGTGTCTGTGGTCAGACATTATTCCTGTCTGGCTGTGGTCAGCAGTAATGGGTCACTGAGGCCAGTGGTAATGTGTGTCTTCAGCTGTGGTCAAACTTGAGGCATGTCTATGATTGGTGGTGATATGCTGGTCTGTGGCTGCAGCCTGTGCTGATATGTTTGTCTGTGGCTGTGGTCAGTCCTGATGTGTGTTTGTGGTTGGCTGTGTCACTTCTGTCTGTGACTGTGGTCAGTCTTCATGTGTGTCTGCGCTCGGTGGTGATATGTGTGTCTGTGGCTGTAGTCAGTCCCGATGTGTGTCTGTGGTTGGTGGTTATATGTTTGTCTGTAGCTGTGGTCAGTGCTCTGTGGTGACACTTGTGTCTGTAGCTGTGGTCAGTGCTCGGTGGTGACACTTGTGTCTGTAGCTGTGGTCAGTGCTCGGTGGTGACACTTGTGTCTGTAGCTGTGGTCAGTGCTCTGCGGTGACACTTGTGTCTGTAGCTGTGGTCAGTGCTCGGTGGTGACACTTGTGTCTGTAGCTGTGGTCAGTGCTCGGTGGTGACACTTCTGTCTGTAGCTGTGGTCAGTGCGCGGCGGTGACACTTGTGTCTGTAGCTGTGGTCAGTGCTCGGTGGTGACACTTCTGTCTGTAGCTGTGGTCAGTGCGCGGCGGTGACACTTGTGTCTGTAGCTGTGGTCAGTGCGCGGCGGTGACACTTGTGTCTGTGGGTCCAGGGAGCACCTGGAGGGCCTGATTGCGCAGCTGAGGGGCCGGCTGCAGGACTCCCAGCAGAACCTGCAGAGCAGCAGCGCAGAGCTGCAGCAGCTGCAGAACGAGCAAGACACGCTGCTGGAGAGGCACAACAAGATCCTGCAGGAGACCGTGACCAAGGAGGCCGAGCTCCGGGAGAGGTGGGCGCCATGTTACCATCCACACAGGTGATGGGGTTATGATCCACACAGGTCATGGGGTTATGATCCTCACAGGTCATGGGGTTATGATCCACACAGGTCATGGGGTTATCATTTACACAGGCCATGGGGTTATGATCCACACAGGCCATGGGGTTATGATCCACACAGGCCATGGGGTTATCATTTACACAGGTCATGGGGTTATGATCCACACAGGCCATGGGGTTATGATCCACACAGGTCATGGGGTTATGATCCACACAGGCCATGGGGTTATGATCCACACAGACAATGGGGTTATGATCCACACAGGCCATGGGGTTACCATCCACCCAGGTCATGGGGTTATGATCCACACAGGTCATGGGGTTATAATCCACACAGGTCATGGGGTTATGATCCACACAGGTCATGGGGTTATGATCCACACAGGTCATGGGGTTATGATCCACACAGGCCATGGGGTTATGATCCACACAGGTCATGGGGTTATGATCCACACAGGTCATGGGGTTATGATCCACACAGGTCATGGGGTTATGATCCACACAGGCCATGGGGTTATGATCCACACAGGTCATGGGGTTATGATCCACACAGGTCATGGGGTTATGATCCACACAGGTCATGGGGTTATGATCCACACAGGCCATGGGGTTATGATCCACACAGGCCATGGGGTTATGATCCACACAGGCCATGGGGTTATCATCCACACAGGCGTGGGGTTAGGGCCCTCACCGGATTAGGTTATCATCCACACAGGCAATGGGGTTAGGTGATGGGGTTGGGTTATGAACATGGCGGAGGCGTTTAATGGCTCTTGTCATATTACTGGTGTTAGCCTGACATGCCCAAGGCCTCACACCTCTGCTCCTCCCCTCCCGCCCCGCCCCGCCCCGTCCTCAGGGTCATCACCCTGCAGTCGGAGAACATGGCGCTGAAGTCTGAGCACGCTCAGACGGTGACGCAGCTGACGGCGCAGGCGGACGCCCTGCGGAGCGGCTTCCGGGAGCAGGTGCGCCACCTGCAGGACGAGCACAGGGCCACGGTGGAGACCCTGCAGCAGCAGATGGGCCGGCTGGAGAACCAGCTCTTCCAGCTGCAGAGAGAGTCCAGCATGACCAGTAAGAGCCGCCCTGGGGCAGTGCTGTAGGGATGGGGAGGATGGGCTACAGAGAGAGTCCAGCTTGACCAGTAAGAGCCACACTGGGGCAGTGCTGTAGGGATGGGGAGGATGGGTTACAGAGAGAGCCCAGCATGACCAGTAAGAGCCACACTGGAGAGAGCCCAGCATGACCAGTAAGAGCCGCCCTGGGGCAGTGCTGTAGGGATGGGGAGGATGGGCTACAGAGAGAGTCCAGCATGACCAGTAAGAGCCACACTGGGGCAGTGCTGTAGGGATGGGGAGGATGGGCTACAGAGAGAGTCCAGCATGACCAGTAAGAGCCACACTGGGGCAGTGCTGTAGGGATGGGGAGGATGGTCTGCTGAGGCTACCATCCGGACCAAAGACCTGGGAACTGGCCAACACAGAGATTTTTAGCTGCCAGTCACACCTGTTTATGGGGCTGGTGTTTGTGTAGGTGTGGTTCTGCTTGTTTACGGGGGCTAGTGTGTGTGGAGGAGTGGTTCTGCTTGTTTACTGGGACTGGTGTGTGTGGAGGAGAGGTTCTGCTTGTTTACGGGGGCTAGTGTGTGTGGAGGAGTGGTTCTGCTTGTTTACGGGGAGTGGTGTTTGTGGAAGAGTGGTTCTGCTTGTTTACGGGGGCTAAGTGTGTGTGGAGGAGTGGTTCTGCTTGTTTACGGGGAGTGGTGTTTGTGGAGGAGTGGTTCTGCTTGTGTACGGGGGCTGGTGTGTGTGGAGGAGTGGTTCTGCTTGTTTACGGGGGCTAGTGTGTGTGGAGGAGTGGTTCTGCTTGTTTACGGGGGCTGGTGTTTGGAGAGAAAGCTCCTTCATCTGAGGCACAGCAGCTGCTTGTTACGGGCTACAGGGAGCGGGCCCAGCCTGTGGCCTGTTGCTGGTGCATATGGCCGATTGCAGAGGAGGCTCATTACGGCCCCGCGTTTGCGAAAACACCGTCTCCCCCGTTCCCTCGATCTGCCACCTCCTCCCAACACTGCTCTCTCTGTCACTCCTCCACCGCACGATTGCTCCCAGTCAGGCACGCAGCGCATCGGACAATTTTCCACTAGAAACTGGAAAGGCGCCGTAGACCTGTTGTTGTTATAAGCGCTGAAATGTATCGTTATAAGCGCTGAAATTTAAGCAGCCAACTGTGTGTTGTTCTGCGGTTGTGAGACCATTTCTAACATTACGAACTAAAGAAATCACTGCAAGTGGACAGTGATGGAATGCGAGCGGTTTAATGGGGTCGTGTAAGGTTGATCTGCCCAGCGGGCTAATGGCAGCACGCTACTTATAAAGAAGAAAAACTGAAGTGTAACCTGCGGCCATTTTGGATAACACAGTCCCAGTTTTGTTTCTGAATTTCACGGACTGTGAAACATTTGCTGTATTTTCTTTTTTTAGTGTCATCTTACTCGACCAGCAGCTTTAGAATAGCACAGGCTTAAGTAAAGGTTACCATTAACCCTTACCCATTGCCCTTACCCTTAGGTTGCAGCTATTGGCTTTTTTAATATTACAAAATCCACTATTTGAGTTGTAGCATCAGCTATTTCATAATTTATTTTAGGATACATTTATTTAAGACTATTTTAAGGACAGCATTTTACTAAACAATTTCATATTGTTCATCTGTCATATTTGCTGAGTTGTGTTTAAGTAATCACATTTATAGACAAAAACTAAATGTTGAAACTGAGAAAAGCCGAGAAGGTCGTTAGGGAGTGGCCGGCCCCCCTGCTGCGCTCCAGGTGCGGTTGTGAAAGACGGTCCCTTCTCGGTACGTGTGAGCGGTCGAGGTGCGGTTGTGAAAGGCGGTCTCTTCTCGGTACATGTGAGCGTTCGAGGTGCGGTTGTGAACGACATGTGAAGGGCAATTCGGGAGCAGCAGATGCGAGACAAACAGCTCCGCCCCCGTTCCTGTCGCACCCCCATCAGTCTCCAGCCATCCGCCCACCTCTGGCCCCACCCACCCTGAGAGACCAGCCTGAAACAAACTGCTGAGAACAAAACGCATGCACGCACACACACACGCACACACATACACACACACACATACATACACACACACTTCATACACACACTCATACACACACACACACACACACACACACACATATACACACACACTTCCTACACACACATACACACACACACACACGCACACATACGCCCCAGCACATCTGAGCGCGCGACGCACACACACATCCACTGAAGCACATACAGTGCCGTCCGTAATATATGCACATCCAGTGACACTTTTCTTTCTTTCGTTGTTGTTTTTGCTCTGTACTCCAGCAAACAAACTGTTGAGATAAAACAATCACTATGATTTTGAGGGGTTTTCACACCCATATTGGGTGAACAGTGTAGGAATTACAGCGCACAATCCCTCTCTTACTGGACACACACTCGCAGGGAAGGCAGACCAAGCTGCATATCACTCAGGCTCTCTCTGCTCTCCCTCCGCCCCCCGTTTGATAAACTGCATTCGCTCAAGCTCACCCCAGGCCTGGGGTAGGAAGCTGTAGATGGCCCCAGTGTTAATGAAGCAGAGCTGCCATAAGGTCAGCTGCAGTATCTGACTGCTTAGTTTTAATGCTCTGTTTGATATGGCTGGTCCAGTGTCCACTGGGACCTATTAGTCACAACCTCAGTCTCACTTTTTTTACACAGACACTTTGATTGTGCATAATTCTTATTTTTATGTAAGGAGAAGCAAATCGACTTACGGTTGAAATGGCTCAATATAATGCTAATATGTACTTTGAACTGAACAAGCAAAACTAGTGCTTTTAAAACACAGAGCTGGTTGGAAATTTGCATTGCACAACAGAGCCCTCTGGTGGAGAACTGAGACTAAAACGTGGGTGAAATATTTTCTTGTGCCACGATAATATTGGTATCCTATTAGGACTATTTAGTTTCATCAAGAGATCTGTACTGACATTAGTTGACTGATTATGCTGTGTGTATGTGCATGTGTGTGTTTGTGTTTACCTGTGCATCCGTTAATGTGTATGTAAATGTGTTTTTGTGTTGCACTTGTGTTTGTCTTGTATTTGTATTGCATTTATGTCTGTGTTGTATGTATATTTTTGTTGTATTGGTGTTTGTGTTACACAAATGTTCCATACTGTACCTATACAGATTATGTACTTGTGTCTGTAGTGTATGTGCTTGTTGTATGTGTGTAGTGTATGTGTCTGTAGTGTATGTGGTTATTGTATGTACCTGTATGTGTATGAGTCTGTAGTGTATGTGCTTGTTGTATGAGTCTGTAGTGTATGTGTGTGTTGTGTATGTGTATGTGGTGTATGTGTATGTGTCTGTAGTGTATGTGTATGTGTCTGTAGTGTATGTGTATGAGTCTGTAGTGTATGTGTATGTGTCTGTAGTGTATGTGTATGAGTCTGTAGTGTGTGTCTGTAGTGTATGTGTATGTGTCTGTAGTGTATGTGTATGAGTCTGTAGTGTATGTGTCTATAGTGTATGTGTATGAGTCTGTAGTGTATGTGTATGCGTCTGTAGTGTATGAGTCTGTAGTGTATGTGTCTGTAGTGTATGAGTCTAGTGTATGTGTATGAGTCTGTAGTGTATGTGTGTGTGTCTGTAGTGTATGAGTCTGTAGTGTATGTTTATGAGTCTGTAGTGTATGTGTGTGTGTCTGTAGTGTATGTGTGTGTGTCTGTAGTGTATGTGTATGTGTTTGTAGTGTATGTGTATGTGTTTGTAGTGTATGTGTATGAGTCTGTAGTGTATGTGTATGTGTCTGTAGTGTATGTGTATGAGTCTGTAGTGTATGTGTATGTGTCTGTAGTGTATGTGTGTGTAGTGTATGTACCTGTATGTGTATGTGTCTGTAGTGTATGTGTATGTGTGTCTGTAGTGTATGTGTCTGTAGTGTGTGTGTCTGTAGTGTATGTGTATGTGTCTGTAGTGTATGTGTATGTGTCTGTAGTGTATGAGTCTGTAGTGTATGTGTATGTGTCTGTAGTGTATGTGTATGTATCTGTAGTGTATGTGTCTGTAGTGTATGTGTATGTGTCTGTAGTATATGTGTATGTGTCTGTAGTGTATGTGTCTGTAGTATATGTGTGTTCTCAGCGTCTCCTCTGTCCTCAGGTGCGGCCCCGGTGCAGCAGGTGAGGAAGGGCGTGTCGGACAGGAAGCCGTCGGAGCTGGCTCTGCTGGAGCTGCAGTCCATGGCGCGGGAGGAGGGGGAGGGCATGGAGACCACAGAGACAGAGTCTCTGTCCTCCTCCAGCACGCCCCTGCCCTCCCTGGAGCAGCTCCTCACCTCCCCGGACCCCAAGCAGGGTGCGTAGCACAGCCCCGCCACCTCCCGTCACCTGCGCTTCGCTGGACTCTTCCGGGGCCTTAACCAGGGGCAGATATTTCACTGGTGCAGTGTGGCTCAAGTCGGATATAGTCTTATTCAGGGGTTACTCTGTTCCTGTGGGGCTGGTGTGTATGTGCCCAGGCTCTTCATTTACACTAGTTACTCTACCTCAGTAATTAGCCGTCCACACTAGTGCTGATTCACTGGAGAACTGGACCTGAGAGAAATGATTCATGGAGGGACACAGGAATGCGGTCATATGTACGCTCAACTGTATGTTTAGCAGTCAAATCAGGCTAATAGAATACTTAAGAGCAGAGGACTTTTCCCAGTCTTTTTGTCTTAACCTGTTAAGACAAAAAGACTGGGAAAAGTCTTCTGAATAAGCCAGTGTTTGAGTGTGAATCCTTGTGCTGATGCTGTGTCTTTGTGTCTCTGGGTCCTTGATTGACTCTGTGTCTCTGACTGTGTCTCTGGGTCCTTGATTGACTCTGTGTCTCTGACTGTCTCTGGGATCTTTACTGACTCTGTGTCTCTGACTGTCTCTGGGGTCTTTACTGACTCTGCGTCTGTGCTGCTGTGCAGAGCTCTTTGTGTGGCAGGTGGAGCCCAGTAAAGAGGAGCTGGCTCAGAAGCTGAGCACAGCCACGCGCAGCATGGATCACATGAACGGCCTCCTGCACGAGACTGAGGCCACTAACGCCGTCCTCATGGAGCAGATCACGGTACCTGCAGGAATATGCACACACACACACACACACACATATACACACACACACACACACACACACACACACACACACAGACACAGACACAGACACAGACACAGACACACACAGACACACACACACACATTCAGTACACGCACACGCACACACATACAAAGTACACACACACACACAGACACACAGATACACACACGCACAGATACACACACACACGCACACACATACAGTACACACACAGTACATACGCAGTACACACGCACACAACACACACTGTACACACATACACAGTACACACACGCATACAGTACACACACACACACACACAGTACACACACACGCACACACACACACACACTGTACACACATACACAGTACACACACACACATACAGTACACACAAACACACAGTACACACACACACATACACATATAGTACACACACATGCAGCACATACAGATACACTTATACCACCTATCCATCAGCACGCAAATATCAGAGTGCATGCATTGTGTGCACACACAAACAAATAAATTGACTAAACTTAAACGCACAATAAGAGTGCACCCAGAGACACACATCACTCCCACATCACACATATCACACCCATCAAACTCGTCCCGGAAGACACTTCACACATTTCTAATTGCAGGATATGTATTTCACCAAATGTACTATATTTCTTACTCGCTGTAAACTAGACCGTAAAATTTTCAAGCAATATTTTAGGTACCAGCCAGCAGCTTTGACAAATGTGGTGGTTTTCCATCTTCAGATAGTGCTGTCTCCAATAACACTGCTGTTGGTGTGTAAGTGGCAGGCAAGAGGAGAAAGAGGATGAATGAACTGGAGAGTGGGAGCAGGATGGAAGAGGGGGAGAGGGTGGGAGTGTAGGATGGACTGATGAATGAAGGAGAGATCGTGGGGGTGTAGGATGGGTGGATGAATGATGGAAATATGGAGAGTGGGGGCGTAGATTGGACAGATGAATGAAGGAGAGAGGGAAAGAGAGAGGGTGGGGACACCGGATGGACAGATGAGTGGAGGAGAGCAGGGCGGTTCAGTGGGGGCACAGGATGGACAGATGAGTGGAGGAGAGCAGGGCGGTTCAGTGACCGTGCTGTGCGGGGCTCACAGCTGCTGAAGAGCGAGGTGCGGAGGCTGGAGAGGAACCACGAGAGGGAGAAGTCCGTGGCCAACCTGGAGTACCTGAAGAACGTGCTGCTGCGCTTCATCTTCCTCAAGTCTGGCAGCGAGAGGCAGGCCCTGCTGCCCGTCATCCACACCATGCTGCAGCTCAACCCCGAGGAGAAGAGCAGGCTGGCCGCCGTCGCGCAGGGTAAGCTCCTGTCCCTCTGACCATCTCCCTCTCTGACCATCCCTCTCTCTCTGACCATCTCCCTCTCTGACCATCCCTCTCTCTCTGACCATCCCTCTCTCTCCGACCATCTCCCCCTCTCTGACCATCCCTCTCTCTCTGACCATCTCCCTCTCTGACCATCCCTCTCTCTCTCTGACCATCTCCCTCTCTGACGGCTCCTCTCTCTGACCGTTCCTCTCTCTCTGACCATCTCCCTCTTTGACCGTTCCTCTCTCTGACCATCCCTCTCTCTGTGACCATCTCCCTCTCTGACCATCCCTCTCTCTCTGACCATCTCCCTCTCTGACTGTTCCTCTCTCTGACGGCTCCTGTCTCTGACCATTCCTCTCTCTCTGACCGTCTCTCCCTCTCTGACAGTCTTTCCCTCTCTGACCGTCTCTCCCTCTCTGACCATCCCTCTCTCTCTGACCGTCTCTAGCTCTCTGGGCTCATCCCAATCGCTTATTTTTCTCCACACTTTTCTTCTTCTCGCTCCTGTCCCGGGAACTCCCAATCTTGCCTTTGAGCGCAAACTATTTTTTGGGGACTGCGGGACGTATAAATGATCGCCCTGTGGATCTACCTCTCCTCATCTGCCACGCGTATGCCATGTCTGTAACTGTCACGGCTTCGAACTGACGTTTTAAAGAGCAAGGACATGCCATTTGCCTAAACAGCTCACATTTTTCCCTGCCTCCTGATGGGTGGAGCTACTAATAGAAAAAAGGGCAAAGAAAATATAAAAGAGGCCGTCTATCTCTCTGACCCTGTCTCTCTCCATCACTCCCCTTCCCCCTCTCTTCCTCCCCCATCAATCCATCCGTCATTCCCTTTTTTTCCCCCTCCCTCCCTCGCATTGATCATTCGGCCTGTTCCCGACACTCACCAGGGCCTCTGGTCTCATCTCAGTCTCAGACACACTCAACTGTATGGCTCTAAAATCCAGTCACTATCACCTTCAGTCTAAATACGTTAGATCCCCTACTGAACAGCCCTCAGAATTGAAGTGTATGGTTTCCAAGAATCTACATGATAATCTGCATACCAGCTTGCATGTTACACGTCACACATTAATCATGGTTAAAAACCTGATGAAAAGCTCCACTACTAAAATTAGGAAATTGTACTCCTCAATCCGTTGACTTTTTTTTGCTGGACGTACATGCTTAAAATAATCGTTATACGGTTTAAAAGCCTTTAAAAACGGTTTCTTTGCTATCCAGTGCTGGGGTTTGTGCACGGACACACTGTCATAATTTCCACGGAGTGCATAAATCCCGCGCACCGCAATGCCAATAACATCCTGATGAAACAATGTACTGATAGAGAAATCCAGGTTTAGGAAATGGCCGTGTGATGTAGTCATGGTAACGCTGTGTCCTCCCACCGTAGGAGAGGAGGAGGTGGCAGCTGGGGCCCGTGGGTCGGGCTGGACCTCCTACCTGCACAGCTGGTCAGGGATCCGGTGATGACGGGCAGAACCGGCCCGGTCCAGGTCCACACAGGGTCCACTGACGACAGACCTCCCTGAAACTCACCTCCGTTTCATAAGCACATCAACCTCACGCTGCACGCCTTTCGCTTTCTCCAGATCTATATTTTTGATAAACCAAGATTTTGTTTTTTTGTTTTTTCGTTTTTTGGGAAAGAGGCTTTTTGTATACTTTAATATTCATATTTGTTTCTGTGACTTTTATTTAGTCAGTTACTAATTCTTGGCCTTTACCTTAGGCCTGTATTGCACTATTTTAGTCTCTTTTTTTGTTTTTGTTTGATTGTACCCATGCTACTAGCTGTATTTTTCAAACAATTCCATGTTATTTTAACTTTTTGACCAATGTGACAATTTTAGCCTTGGTGAGCGTACCTGCACATGTATGCGCTCATGTTTTCCCAAGCACATCTTACTCTAATGTTCAATTCCCACGTACACACACAGCGTAATTTAAGATGTGTGTGGAAGTGAGGACTAACCAGCAGTGGGCTCAGGTGTTCTCTGATATTTCCATCATGCTCAGGACTGGTTCCCCCTGATGGAATTGCAGCTTACGCAGTTATGATGTCAGAGGTCTCCCTTTGTTGGCGCCTGTTGATGATGTCACTGCAGTATATCCCTTGACCCCATGCTCATGAATTAATAGTGGCTTAAAAGTCAGGGTTCTGGAAAGGGTAACAGACCTGTAACAGTGAACATTCGCATTTGTTTATATGAATAAATGGAATAACAGGGAATGTGTCCAAGACTTGGTTCAAGATAAAATCTGTCTGTGCTTTCGCACTTCCATTATAGATTTTCTTTTGATTTGGCAACTGAAAACAAGAATATGCTAACTTTTGATTTGACCAAACCCAAACTCTATGTTTTAGTCCCTATCCAGTTACAGCTATGTAACCAGGGCAACTGTTTAAAGTACTGATGGGATGTTAATGATAAAGACTCTGATACTGAAGTAAGACTGGAAGTAGTTGAATGTAAAGTTAATTACTTAAAAGTATGTTTAATCATGAGTTTAATATTGGGATACTTAATTTACATGAATATTTTAATGTTATTCAGTTTTACACACTGGTGGGATTTAGTTTTATTATGTGCTTTCATTGTTTTCATGTACCCAATGAGTTAAATACTTGAGCTAATTCAATTTTAACATTTACTTAAAATCAGGGGTCACTTGAACTCAGATTCACTCTGATAAATGTTTGCTAAGGAAGGAATATAAAAGCTAATGAAACACAAAAAGTGCTATCCTTATCGAGCCAGTGTGTGAACTGTCAATGGAAAAATAAAAATCTGTTTTAAAGTCATTGTCTGTGCTGTTGTTTAATCGTGACAGGAACCTTAGTAGCATCTTCCCTGTAATCCAATAGGACCAGCAATGCCATTGGACTGGAAAAGAAGGTACTACTATGCCTGAAAAATGAAGAAGACAAATATAGCATATTTCTATCTTAAATATCAACACTACAGAATAAGCTACCATGTCAAGAATATCACTGGGATTGGTATACATAGCTATGTTACTATGTGTGTGATAATTAGTATTAGCATAAGATTTCCAGAGGAGTTACTAATTCAGTCCACCCAACATCGTTTAAGTGGAATATGAGTGGCCGCAAGTGTAATGCCAGCACACCAATGCTGTTCAACTTCATTTTTATAGATGAAGACGAAGACATCGTAAAAGTAGTATTGAGAGCACGGTTTCTAAATATTACAGTACAACTAAATGCTTTCATAGCAGCAGGACACAGACCACACAGCTGTGTAATGACTTTAGGGATGCCCATATGGTATGCAAGAATTGACTAATTTATCATGCCATCAACGGAATCCATGTCTAAATTCCGCTAAACGCACAATTGCCCGTTTGTGAGAAAATATAGGTCCTACTCAGTCTGAGCACTGACCCAACATTCCACACATTTATCTGGGTGGAGGTACCCACACCAAGCAGTATAAACATCAATTTCAGAATTTTGGCACACTTATTCTGTGTCTATTTATACTGCTGTAAGCCATGGCCATTATGACAGCCTGAAATATTCATAAAATTATAGATAATTTGCCACGGGTGTGTTCCAATTGCTAGCTGACCGTGGCACTGGGTCCCTTGACTCCTCAGCCAAACTCATTGTAGTGAAGGGTACTCTGTTGTCATAAAAATAAATAAAAAATCCCAATAATAAAAACACATTGCCCATATTCAAGCCATTATATTTATATATTTATTCAATCTTCACACACCTATTTAAACATTCATGCATGTGTACAGTATTTACGTCAATATCATGCTTGGAGTATGATACGATATGCTTCTCCAACTCGGCACGCAAATTCCAAGGAACTACATCATACCCATATTAGGCGTTGTTCAATTGAGCTTTTGGCTGTGAACTGACATCCTGTCATGCCTAAAGTAAAATTCAGAAATTCAAAATTCAGCAGTGTTTTCTGCTGAATTTAGCTGAGAGTTTATTCCCGCCCTGCAGTGAAACGGTCTTCAGTCCGCGGGCTAGCCCTGCCGCCGTACTTTTACTGTTAATCTGTAGAGATTTATTTAAACAATTATTTTGTGGTGATTGCCTTCTGCTTACAAAACTTGTACTGTTGTAAAATGTGTGTTGGCAGGGCTCCGGCTTTTACTCAGTGTAGCTATCCAGATAACTGTAATTCAGTAAACCTTCTTGGTCTCCTTCCAACGGTAAGTTTTTCATCCCACTGTTTCGTCATGAGGGCGTGACGTCACCGCAACTGAAATCCGCTCTGTTTGTGGTTGAGGACAATGTACACTGTTGCATTATGGGGAAACAGAAAGTCGTGCTTGAAATGTGGTGGAAAAACCCAAAAGAATTAATGAAAAAATAAGTACGTGAATAAAAAGTTGCCATCGTTTATACACCCGCAGCTGCAAGAGCACAAATCAAGAGTTTTGAACTCGCAAGGCATTGTGACTTGACCGTAACCGCAGAAACCGTAACTGTGCAATGTACCACCAAGCGGTCCGGCCCCTCCCCTGTGCATTCCAACTCATACTTACCTGGCGGGGGAGATTCCGTGATCACGAAGGCGGTTCACCTAGGGTTCACCCTGGAGGAACCCCGTAGCAGACCAGCAGAGGGAGGCAGAGGACCCTGACAGCCAGCCGGCCCCGGAGGAACCCTGTAGCAGAACCCTGCAGCTGGCCAGTAGAGGGAGACAGAGGAGGCCTGCACACAGGCAGAGCTTAGTGTGCGGCAGACCCCTTACTTCCAGGGGAGTAAGATTGAAGGAGGTTGCACTGAATTCATCCTAATAACTTTACCCTTCTCTTTCTTCTTTATTTTGATTTTTAACTTTTATTTTAATTTTTATTTTTTTCTCCCCTTCCCCTTTTTCCACCCTTCCCCCTCTCCTCCCCTTCCCATTTCCCCTGTCCCCCCCCCCCCCCCACTCACTGACTAACGACTACTTTACCAAATGTAATATACTCAGTGTTGCTCTGAGCACAGCTATTCCTATTGGATAAGATTGCTTGAAAGGAAATACCAAATCAAGACTAATTTACTGAAAAAATGTCAGTGCTATCCAAACAATTGATCAATCACTAACAGGTAGCCAACCAGTTTCAGTGATTAACAAACTCAGGCTCTAACCTCCGCTGTTCAAAATGTCAAGTGGAATGGCCCGCAGTGATATGAACACACCTGGTTAAAGTTATGCAATCACAGCAGTTGTACGACTATTGCAATTACTTGTACAAAAAATAAATAAATGATGGTGTACATTTTCTGACAGCTGAAGACAGAGCATCTGCTACTACTTTGTGAAAAATGTTGGGGGAATTTATGAAACCTTGTGATAATCTATTCCAAGTGTATTGTTGTCAATTACAAGTGAATGCAAATCTGTTTTGACCTCTCTCATCAATTAGTACTGACCAGAATCCATTACTAATGTCTATGGATGTGAAATGTGTCATGTTAGGACCTATGTTATTCAATAGTGTGGCTGGATTGGCTGCAATAGCTACTTACTTTTCTGTTGCTTCATTGAAAGCTGTGTAGTCTATGGTCAATCAATAAGAACCATTCTCTTGGACTCAATAATCCATTGTGCACATAACACTGTACCATACTTTCTCTCTTTTTCCAGATCATATCATTCTTCAGTCAGCTATTTACACTGTCTGGCCACTTTGGATTATATCCACCTTTCAACATTTGCTTTCCAACCTTTGGCATTTTGGCATCAAAGACAATTTTACAACTTTAGCACTACTGAATACATTTGTCAGAATCCTTTTCCTTGGTTCTCCACACAACTCATGTTAGTTGTTAACAGCAAGCAAACAACTCCAAGATACAACCAGTATGACTAGAGTTTTCAAATGCACTTTCTCTACGATTGAAATTGAGGTTTTATTTATGCATTTGCTCACAATATTTCAATGTGAGGTGACCAGAAAAACACACTAATTTCAAAATGACTTAACAGACCAGATAATAAAATTTAAAGACGACAAAGCATCTAGACCACTTAACTCTCTAAGACTCAGTCACACTTTTGAACAAATAATTTAGCAATTAGCAATATAGACAAATGAGCCTTATGTTTAGTCCCAGAGTCTCCTCTCACTGGAATCAGAGCCCAGAGCGTTATTTCTGTGGAACCTCCAATATCTGATGCAAACTGATCCAGTAATGAGCCAGGAGAACTCGGGAAATTAAGAAATTAGTTTAAATCAAATTATCAGCCTCTCAAAATGGTCCAAAACTATTTATTTTTCATTTTATGACTGAAATAGGTCGTAAGTCGTGTTCATAATAAACCCATGTTGAAATTAATTAAAACTAATGCATTTCTTAAAAATTAGGATGAAAAAATGTTTTCAGTGGAAAATGAAAAAAGACATAACTATAGTCTTATGTCTAAAACTTGAAAAATGTTCCAATTTTTTTTTTTTGATGACTGAAATAGGTCGTAAGTCGTGTTCATAATAAACCCATGTTGAAATAAATGAAAACTAATGCATTTTAAGAAAATTAGGATGAAAAAATGTTTTCAGTGGGAAATGAAAAAAGACAGAAGACTATACACTTATGTCTAAAACTTGAAAAATGGTCCAAATTTCTTTTTTTTTCATTTTATGACTGAAATAGGTAGTAAGTCCTGTTCATAATACACCCATGTTGAAATAAATGAAAACTAATGCATTTTAAGAAAATTAGGATGAAAAAATGTTTTCAGTGGAAAATGAAAAAAGACATAACTATAGTTTTATGTCTAAAACTTGAAAAATGGTCCAAATTTCTTTTCTTTTTTTGATGACTGAA
Source organism: Conger conger (assembly GCF_963514075.1). Classification (NCBI taxonomy): domain Eukaryota; kingdom Metazoa; phylum Chordata; class Actinopteri; order Anguilliformes; family Congridae; genus Conger; species Conger conger. The sequence goes on along the minus strand of NC_083776.1, from coordinate 8,185,907 downwards.
ATAGGTCGTAAGTCGTGTTCATAATAAACCCATGTTGAAATAAATGAAAACTAATGCATTTTAAGAAAATTAGGATGAAAAAATGTTTTCAGTGGGAAATGAAAAAAGACATAAAACTATCGTCTTTTGTCAAAAACTTGAAAAATGGTCCGAAATCTTTTCTTTTGTTTTCATTTTATGACTGAAATAGGTAGTAAGTAATTTTCATTATGCATCCCATGTTGAAATAAATTAAAACTAATGCATTTATTAAAAATTAGGATGAAAAAATGTTTTCAGTGGAAAATGAAAAAAGACATAACTATAGTCTTATGTCTAAAACTTGAAAAATGTTCCAATTTTTTTTTTTTGATGACTGAAATAGGTCGTAAGTCGTGTTCATAATAAACCCATGTTGAAATAAATGAAAACTAATGCATTTTAAGAAAATTAGGATGAAAAAATGTTTTCAGTGGGAAATGAAAAAAGACAGAAGACTATACACTTATGTCTAAAACTTGAAAAATGGTCCAAATTTCTTTTTTTTTCATTTTATGACTGAAATAGGTAGTAAGTCCTGTTCATAATACACCCATGTTGAAATAAATGAAAACTAATGCATTTTAAGAAAATTAGGATGAAAAAATGTTTTCAGTGGAAAATGAAAAAAGACATAAAACTCTATCGTCTTATGTCTAAAACTTGAAAAATGGTCCAAATTTCTTTTCTTTTTTTGATGACTGAAATAGGTCGTAAATCGTGTTCATAGTAAACCCATGTTGAAATAAATTAAAACTAATGCATTTCTTAAAAATTAGGATGAAAAAATGTTTTCAGTAGAAAATGAAAAAAGACACGGGACTGTATATAGTCTTACATCTAAAACTTGAAAAATGGTCCAAAATCTTTTTTCATTTTTTTTCATTTTATGACTGAAATAGGTAGTAAGTAATTTTCATAATGCACCCAAGTTGAAATAAATTAAAACTAATGCATTTATTAAAAATTAGGATGAAAAAATGTTTTCAGTGGAAAATGAAAAAAGACATAAAACTCTATCGTCTTGTGTCTTAAACTTGAAAAATGGTCCAAATTTATTTATTTCTTCATTTTATGACTGAAATAGGTTGTAAGTCGTGTTCATAATAAACCCATGTTGAAATAAATTAAAACAAATGCATTTCTTAAAAATTAGGATGAAAAAATGTTTTCAGTGGGAAATGAAAAAAGACTATACACTTATATCTAAAACTTGAAAAATGGTCCAAATTTCTTTTTTTTTGATGACTGAAATAGGTAGTAAGTCATTTTCATAATGCACCTATGTTGAAATAAATGAAAACTAATGCATTTTAAGAAAATTAGGATGAAAAAATGTTTTCAGTGGAAAATGAAAAAAGACATAAAACTCTATCGTCTTATGTCTAAAACTTGAAAAATGGTCCAAATTTCTTTTTTTTCATTTCATGACTGAAATAGGTCGTAAGTAATTTTCATAATGCACCCATGTTGAAATAAATTAAAACTAATGCATTTATTAAAAATTAGGATGAAAAAATGTTTTCAGTGGAAAATGAAAAAAGACATAACTATAGTCTTATGTCTAAAACTTGAAAAATGGTCCAAATTTCTTTTCTTTTTTTTGATGACTGAAATAGGTCGTAAGTCCTGTTCATAATACACCCATGTTGAAATAAATTAAAACTAATGCATTTCTTAAAAAATAGGATGGAAATTTTTTTTCAGTGGAAATTTTTAAAAAGACACCGGACTGTATAGTCTTACGTCTAAAACTTGAAAAATGGTCCAAATTTCTTTTTTTTGATGAGTGAAATAGGTCATAAGTCCTGTTCATAATACACCCACGTTGAAATAAATTAAAACTAATGCATTCATTAAAAATTAGGATGAAAAAATGTTTTCAGTGGAAAATGAAAAAAGACATAACTATAGTCTTATGTATAAAACTTGAAAAATGGTCCAAATTTCTTTTTCTTTTTTGATGACTGAAATAGGTCGTAAGTCCTGTTCATAATACACTCATGTTGAAATTAATTAAAACTAATGCATTTTAAGAAAATTTGGATGAAAAAATGTTTTCAGTGGAAAATGAAAAAAGACATAAAACTCTATCGTCTTATGTCTAAAACTTGAAAAATGGTCCAAAATAATAATTATTTTTTTGATGACTGAAATAGGTCGTAAATCGTGTTCATAGTAAACCCATGTTGAAATAAATTAAAACTAATGCATTTCTTAAAAATTAGGATGAAAAAATGTTTTCAGTAGAAAATGAAAAAAGACACGGCACTGTATATAGTCTTACGTCTAAAACTTGAAAAATGGTCCAAAATCTTTTTTTCATTTTTTTTCATTTTATGACTGAAATAGGTAGTAAGTAATTTTCATAATGCACCCAAGTCGAAATAAATTAAAACTAATGCATTTCTTAAAAATTAGGATGAAAAAATGTTTTCAGTGGAAAATGAAAAAAGACATGGGACTGTATAGTCTTACGTCTAAAACTTGAAAAATGGTCCAAAATCTTTTCTTTTTTTTCATTTCATGACTGAAATAGGTCGTAAGTAATTTTCATATTGCACCCAGGTTGAAATAAATTAAAACTAATGCATTTCTTAAAAATTAGGATGAAAAAATTTTCAGTAGAAAATGAAAAAAGACATAACTATAGTCTTATGTCTAAAACTTGAAAAATGGTCCAAATTTTTTTTTTTTTATGACTGAAATAGGTAGTAAGTCATTTTCATAATGCACCCATGTTGAAATAAATTAAAACTAATTCATTTATTAAAAATTAGGATGAAAAAATGTTTTCAGTGGAAAATGAAAAAAGACATAAAACTCTATCGTCTTATGTCTTTTTTTCATTTCATGAAAAATGTTTTCAGTGGAAAATGAAAAAAGACATAAAACTCTATTGTCTTATGTCTAAAACTTGAAAAATGGTCCAAATTTCTTTTTTTTTTTTTGATGAGTGAAATAGGTCATAAGTCCTGTTCATAATACACCAATGTTGAAATAAATTAAAACTAATGCATTTCTTAAAAAATAGGATGAAAAAATGCTTTCAGTGGAAAATTTAAAAAAGACACCGGACTGTATAGTCTTACGTCTAAAACTTGAAAAATGGTCCAAAATCTTTTCTTTTTTTTATTTCATGACTGAAATAGGTCGTAAGTAATTTTCATAATGCACCCATGTTGAAAATAAATTTAAACTAATGCATTTATTAAAAATTAGGATGAAAAAATGTTTTCAGTGGAAAATGAAAAAAGACATAACTATAGTCTTATGTATAAAACTTGAAAAATGGTCCAAATTTTTTTTTCTTTTTTTGATGACTGAAATAGGTCGTAAGTCCTGTTCATAATACACTCATGTTGAAATTAATTAAAACTAATGCATTTTAAGAAAATTTGGATGAAAAAATGTTTTCAGTGGAAAATGAAAAAAGACATAAAACACTATCGTCTTATGTCTTTTTTTCATTTCATGAAAAATGTTTTAATTTAAACTAATTTAAACTATCAAAAACACTATCGTCTTATGTCTAAAACTTGAAAAATGGTCCAAAATAATTATTATTTTTTCGATGACTGAAATATGTCGTAAATCGTGTTCATAATAAACCCATGTTGAAATAAATTAAAACTAATGCATTTCTTAAAAATTAGGATGAAAAAATGTTTTCAGTAGAAAATGAAAAAAGACACGGGACTGTATAGTCCATCCATCCATCCATTATCTTAACCCGCTTAGCCTGATCAGGGTCGCAGGGGGGCTGGAGCCTATCCCAGCATACATTGGGCGAAAGGCAGGAATACACCCTGGACAGGTCGCCAGTCCATCGCAGGGCACACACACCATTCACTCACACACTCATACCTACGGGCAATTTAGACTCTCCAATCAGCCTAACCTGCATGTCTTTGGACTGTGGGAGGAAACCAGAGTACCCGGAGGAAACCCACGCAGACACGGGGAGAACATGCAAACTCCGCACAGAGAGGCCCTGTCCGACGAGGATTCGAACCCAGGACTTCCTTGCTGTGAGGCGGCAGTGCTAACCACTGCACCATCCGTGCCGCCCGGGACTGTATAGTCTTACGTCTAAAACTTGAAAAAGTAATTTTCATAATGCACCCATGTTGAAATAAATTTAAACTAATGCATTTATAAAAAATTTGGATGAAAAAATGTTTTCAGTGGAAATTCACATTTGTACCATTTATAACAAGTATAAACTTGACTTCAACAGTTCTTGGTCACTTAGCACAACCATGAAACTGCAAAAAAGCCGGTAAATTAATTAAATTCATCACAAACCAGTTACTGAACCCTAACCATGTCAATTCTCATGGGGTCACTGGATATTCACAATTGCCCATCTAATTATGGAGTAAAGCATCAGTTGTTACCCTTATAAAGCTATTGGGAAATTGTGCCAATAAAGCTCATTAACCATTTCATGTGGCAGGTTACACAACGGATCAAGAACATTTTTGTAACATGACATGTTAACAAAGATGGAACATTATGACTACAATATCTGTAGAACCATGTCAGGACACTGTTGATGGCAGAATGGCTCAAGAATGTTCCAGTAAAGTTACACATCAGACATTAGAGTTTTCCATTGAGTTATGCAATGGTAGAGCGGCTAAACAAATTTTCAAGTGGACCTTCTTGGAAGTTAAGGACCTATAACACTACTCAAAACTTAACACCTTTTCCTGGCTTTTTTGATAGTTTAATTTCCACTGTTAGTAATCAATCAATTCATATGGTCAAAGTACTGATTCTCAGCTTTTATTAAACCACGTTTAGTTTGCCTAAAAGCTAAATAATATCGACCACCACATCAAGCTTGGCCTTGAAAAGCCCCAGTGTTTCTGCCTCTACTACATGTACTAGCACACTACTCCACACATTGTCCACCCCCCTGGATACAAATTGCTTTACGTTACGTTCCTTTTTCTTGGCTATATTGCTGTGTGTGGTGGGGGTGGAAGCATTTGACCCCTGCACTTCTAAATTAATTCCAGCACCCTATTACAGTGTAGATGAGATGATCACATCTGCTATATTATGACTGCAGAATTTTATTACAGCTATCCAGCAGTTCATTAGACCGAGAGGGCAAAACTTAAAATTGGGGACGCATATGCCCCACTGCCACTCAGCAATACTGTTACTTAGCAACCAAGAAACTACTACCATAAATTTAGCATTAATTTAAAGTTTGCCTTGTCGTTCATGATTTCCCCCTCCCTCTCTGTGTGCTGGAGTTATGTTTTACCATAGTTATTCCATACCCAATTCAAACAGCCCGTCCAGTGATCCTGACTGCACCATAAGCATAGCGCGTTCTACTCGTGCTTCAGAAAAAGCGCTAGACGCTTTGCTGCCCCGGCTGGATGTTCTACTTTGAGGCTTTTCTGCAACCTGTGATACGCCGTCATGTGGCGATATGGATTCAACAGCAACAGCAGCACCTTGCAAACCATCAGCCGCTTGCGCAAGTTCACCGCCCACGTTATCAGCATTAATCCAAAATTCAACACCTTGAATAACACAACACAACTCTTTGCAGTGTAGCCGCTTGGGTTCATGCCTGTCATTATGATCGTGCTCCTTTTCTCATCCGACAATAAAGATTGAACATTCACTTGTAAATCCATGAACTCAGCCAAGTATTTATCAAAGAGATCAATCTGCTGTTTAACTTCATTATCGTCACGTCTCGATAAGAGCATTTATTCCATTACGCTTCCGCGTGGGGACACCCAGATTTCCTCCGCGAGATGAAATTAATTTAAACAGTTCTCTTTCCTTCTCAACCACAGTCTCCTCGTCATCAATTTATTGGTCCTGCATTTTAACTCTTGTCATCTTTCCAGAGAGAAATCTACATTTCATGAATTACACCGCATCCACTTATCTTTGGCTCGGCGGCCCATTTGCACAGGCCATTTTAAATCACAGTCAATAGGTCAACCGGATTACTCACGGTTCACCACGGAATATCTTCCAAATTTAAAGTTATTCTTTTCCAGTAATCTAGTATCGAAGAACAATTTAGACTTTTGTTTCGACGAATTCAACCATTTGTTCCAAACCGTGAAGCAGCACATGGTTGGATGAACGAACTTCTTGCCTCGGGCTCCGTTTGCAAAATTAAAATAATGTATTTGTCCATTTGTAGCAACGAAACATAGTTGTAAATTAGATATTGTATTTTAACTGAGCGAAAAACATATTAAAATTGTATTTTTAAAGACATTCATGATGAAAAAATGTTTTCAGTCGAAAATGAATAAATATGCAAGACTAGTCTTGTGTACAAAATCTGAAAAAAGAGCAAACATTTTTATTTTATTTAAATTGATAGGTAATGACATTAGTTTTGTAAACACATTGAAATAAATAGACAAGCTCATTTTTAGATTTTTATATAAAAAATGTATTTCAGTTGAAAAAAAACAAACAAAAAAACACATAAGACTCATGTCCAAAACATGAAAAAAGGGCAAGATAATAAAAAGCAATTTTTGACATTCATAAAATTTTATTTAATTTTAATTGATTTGAAATTCTGTTTCTATGGTAACCACAAAATGTAAATGTAATTTTTTTCATCTTATTTCAGAGAGGGGGGGAAGCCAGCCTTTTAAACCTTACCACTGGGAGGCTGGAACAAATCAGCTCCCTGGAATAACACAGTCAATCATTCACTCAGTCAATCAGCCAGGCTCAACTGCAGCCTATCACAACAGAGAGAGAGGGAGATCCACAACAATTCACAGGAGGTTAAAGCACATACAACAATACATAGAAAATGTGCATACGAACAGTAACAGTCCAAAATGCGACAAATACATACCTATGATATATACACTCACTGAACACTTTATTAGGAACACAAGTACTTATTCATGCAATTATATAATCAGCCAATCATGTGGCAGCAGTGCAATGCATACAATCATACAGATATGGGTCAGGAGCTTCAGATAATGTTCACATCAACAAATGATTGATGAGAACATTAACAAATGTTATCTCAGTTTTTGGCCATGACATGATTGTTGGTGCCAGATGGGCTGGTTTGAGTATTTCTGTAACTGCTGATCTCCTCGGATTCTCAAAGAATTCCAGTGAGCAGCAGTTCTGCAGACAGAAACGCCTTGTTAATGAGAGTGTTCAGAGGAGAAGGGCCAGACTGGTCAAAGCTGACAGGAAGGTGACAGTAACACAAATAACCACACATTACAACAGTGGTATGCAGAAGAGCATCTCTGAACACACAACGCATCAAACCTCTAAGTCAGGGGTGTCAAACTGAATTCCCAGGGGGCCGCAGTGTCTGCAGGTTTTTGGTGTTTCCTTACAATCAGCTGTCAATTAAGGCCTTGTGTGGATTCTTTAGCCAATCAATGACTTGAATGAACCACAGGTGCCAAGAACATCCCAAAAACCAGCAGACACTACGGCCCTCCAGGACTGGAGTTTGACACCTGTGCTCTAAGTGGATAGGCTACAGCAGCAGAAGACCAATAAGTCTAAATACCTAATAAAGTGCTCCCTGAGTGTATGTCCAAAGCATGAAAAAAGGGTAAAAAAAGAAAGAAAATCTTTTAAATGAAATTGATAGGAAATTATGCTATATTGTAACCACAGTGACATAAATGAATACAAATGTATATTAAGACATTCATAATGAAAAATGTATTTCACTGAAAAAAAAAATGTCTAAAATGTGTGAATCACGCAAAATAAACAGGTACTTTTTTATTTTCTGTCACAGAGGAAGGACAGAGGAGCCAGAAGCAGACACAGGGGTGTGGAAAATGTCAGGTTTACTAGCAGATGAAGGGGCAGACAGAGCATAATCACACACAGGCAAAAGATCAAAAACCAGGGGGTCAGACCACAGGCAAACGTACAGAGGTAGATCCAACAGAAGAGTCCAAAAAGCAGGTAGGGGTCAAACACAGGAAATCCAACAATAAACAGGGCAAGGGCAAGGGCAAGGGCAAGGGCAAACAAACAAGGCTCGGGAAACCATGGCTTGGGAATAAGGGGGGAGCTAGAACAGGGGGAAGGAATAAAGGGCACAGGACAAGACAAACTAGCAAGGTGCAACTGAAAAGGACAGGTATAAATACACAGGGGAATGAGACAAACTAGGCGGGGCATGGGAGTGAGGGCGGTCTAACAAATAAACATCAGGTGAGACACATGAAAGGGTAATGGCACAATAATGAGGGGAAAACAAAAACATGGACTGGATTCACAAAGACACACATGTAATACAAACGGCTCCAGACTAGGGAGTAGACAATTGCACAAAATCAGGAGATGCAGAGATACGGAGAGACAGGTGCGAATACTTCGCTGAAACTAAGCAAGTAATCAGTGATAGAATAGGGAGGCGAGTTACAGACCAGAATTGAAACTGGAGATGCGTTAGTAAGTTAGTTAAGTGAAATGACAAATACCCAAAACTAGGGAATGTTAGTTTGACAAACATATTAGTGTGTTAGTATAATTAGTACTGTACAAATTCTATGTTAGCTGGGATTAGTATATTAGTGCTATGTACAAACAAGAAATGGAGAGAAAGCAGGAAGTAAGGAATGCAAGATTGGAAGGAAGGTTGAACCCTGGAACTACTGTAAACACCTGAATAGTGGGGCACACAGACAGGGGAGTGACTGGGCTAGTAAACATTCAGACTCAGACATCACAGGGGAAGACGAGTGCAAAGACTAATGAGTGTAAACAGAACACCAGACATGAATAAGAAAAATAATAAATTACAAGAATAATGATAATAACAAAAAAACAAATATCTAACTTGCTTGAGAGAAAACCACAAGTACACTTTATCTGAGATCACTGCCATTCTTCAGAGATTGTAGTATTTTCCAATAGGCAACAGGCAAGTAATTTGCTTTTGCTTTTCTAATAAGACTAATGCATTTCAATCAGACAACTCACAATTAATTAAGAAATATTTAGGTATAATGTGAATGCAAACTTTGGCGTCGGCTCTGCCTCTCATCATCCCCCCCCCCCCCCATGGGGATTTCGAGAAGCAGAGCTCACTGGTGGATGCTGGGGTGCTGGGGGGAGTGCAAAACTTTTGAAGACATGAATTAGGAATAGCAGGATAATTTGAGCAATGAGCAAAGTGGCAGTAGCATGCAATATGGGCAATGGTAATATTCCAAAGGCAGTGCTATTGCATGCCAGGCAGCGCTATGACTTTAGCATGCAGAATGAGCCAGGCAGCGCTATGGCTTTAGCATGCAGAATGAGCCAGGCAGCGCTATGGCTTTAGCATGCAGAATGAGGCAGGTAGTGCTATTGCTTTAGCATGCAGAATGAGCCAGGCAGCGCTATGGCTTTAGCATGCAGAATGAGCCAGGCAGTGTGTGATATTCCCACAATGCAGTCTGAAACATAGGACAACTACATTAAGTGCCACACTGAAATGTTAGCATTTACTGTTTTGGTGTGACCACTGGCATTTGGCCAGAGCGACATACAGTTGATTAGACTAAGCAGGAGACAATCCTCCCCTGGAGCAATGCAGGGTTAAGGGCCTTGCTCAAGGACCCAACGGCTGTACGAATCTTATTGTGGCTACACCAGGATTCGAACCACCAACCTTGCGGATCCCAGTCATGTGCTTTAACCACTACACTACAGGCCGTACAGAGTAAGTGAGACTAAATTGCATGGGAATGGACTTTGGCATTCAGATACTGGTTCCTTCTGTACAGGTTAATGGTAAATGGTTGCCAGACCATGGTTTTACATGCGAGACTGAATTCACCCAAATGTCTGCAGGCCTTTGACAGAACAATGAGCCCCAATTAATAGATTATTGTATGTTGATCAAGGATGTATGCAGCAATAATTACATCCTGTTCAAAAAGTGGAATAGTCCACAGTGGCTATACTGGTAACTGCAGTTGGACTCCTCCATTTTAGATAATAGGAGTGTAAAGAAGTATGAAGTTGGGATAGTTTGACGTGTTGTATAAAATGGTTGGCATTTATCTAGCGCCTTCATCCAAAGCGCTGTACAATTGACGCTTCACATTCACCCATTCATACACACACTCACACACCAACAGCGATTGGCTGCCATTCAAGGCACCGACCAGCTCGTCAGGAGCATTTGGGGGTTAGGTGTCTTGCTCAGGGACACTTCGACACAGCCCAGGCGGGGGATCGAACCGGCAACCCTCCAACAGCCAGACGACTGCTCTTACTGCCTGAGCCATGTCACCCCTGTATAGACTAAACCTACGGTACTAAACCTAGTACCGAAGCTGAATCTTTCTAGAAAAGTTGATTAAGGATGTAACTTCAACATATCCAAATCAGATACTTCTGACATTTTAAGGGCAGGTCTTAATGTGGCAAAAAAGGCCAAACTTAACTTTCCATCAGTCGAACCTCAGCTAATTTTCTTAGTGACTCCTTGACCAATAGAATAGCACTAAAAATAGATTTATTACCCTCAGATTTTGTACATTAGTTATTTTGCTGATGCTTTTATCCAAAGCGACTTACTGTATAGTTTACGAAGCAGGGGCCAATTCCCCCTGGATAAATGTGGGGTTAAGAGCTGCATGGATCTTATTTTGGCATCACGGGGGTTTGAACCACCAACCATCTTCTGAGGCATGTACCTGGCCGCAAGGCTACAGGCTGCCCACATAAATATATTCTAAACAAAAGTAGATGCATGTTTTCTGAGGTGAGCTATTAATTCTACGTAAAACATCCCGACATACAAATGTATGACAATTTATGGACCTCACATTTCATGCTGTGATGCAATTTTCATCACATCTTCTGGAGTTCTAGGTCTCATATCCAAAAGGTGAAAAAAGGCAAAATCTAAGTTTATCATTTTCAGATTCAGATGGATGGGAAATCATGTTTATTCAACAATCACAGTGAAATAAACGCAAATGCTTTGGAACAGATTTATAATGAAGTGTGTTTCTGCACAAAAGTCAACCAAATACCTAAGACTACTTGGATTAATGCCCTAAAAATAAATAAATAAAAAAACATTGGACAAATGGGAAATCATGTTTACTCACAATGAATGAACATGCGTTTGTGCTTCTACAGAAAAACAGCTAAATGTGTAATGGGTACTGGAATTCATTCTTACTGAGCTTTATTCAGTTCCAAACCAATTTATTTATTTAATTTATATTTTCCCCTTTTCTTAGGAAGCAAGGACATATAGCACGATTATTGGGTTTGGTGTGGCACATGCACCACAAACAAGGGACATTTTGAGCTGTTTTCATTGTCTGGACTTTTCATAGACACTATAAACAACATACATGGAAAGGAAGGACAAAATGGTCAAATTTACAACAGGAATTGTTAAAGAAAGTGCCCAAATATTTTTAAAATGTATTTTAGGTACATGCAGGTACACCTCTGGTCACAGCTGGACTTCAGAACTGCAACAAGAACAGCAATCACAAGTAATAAAGCCTTAACTGACCTGTTTGATAAAATGTTTCAACACCCTAACTCATATTCAGCTTTAATCACAGCATCGCTTACATTGAACTTTTGTTTCTCGCAAGAGTAGAAATTATTGAAATGCACATTGTTTAACAGTGGCAAGTTCTCCAATATGTTTGAAACAATCTAACAGCCAATTTTCTTATTAAACTTCAGGACAGTGTAACCAAGAAAACTGGAAAACCGGGAAAATGGTACTTTTTATATTTAAAATGTTTCATTCAATTCCTTAAAGCGCAGATGCCTTCAAAAATGCATTTTTTTTTACAGTAAACAGTAATAAATCAATATTTGTCACCACCCTTTAAAACTGCAAAAAATATAAGAAAATTGGCTTGAGAGAGGTCAGTGGAGAATGACCAGACTGATTCATACAGACAGAAATGTGACTCAAATAACCATACATTAAAATAATGGTTTGTAAAAGAGCATCTCGAAACGCACAGCACGTTGAATATTAAAGCGGATGGACTACATCAGCAGAAGACCAGTAATCCAAAGAATAAGGCAAATATAAATACCTAATAAAATGGTCCCTGATTGTATATATATATCTCACTATGTCAACAAGTAGAATCTGCTGAATATCCCACTGCATCAACGTGTGGAATCTGCTCTCAAACCTCAAAATGTTATTTGCCTTAATATGTTTATTTTTATATTACGCCTTTCTCAGACCCAAGGTCGGTTAGGTTTTTCATTCAGTTTTCAGAACTCCAACTATGCCGTTTCACAAAGGTTTATTAGCACAACTTGCGGTCAATCAAGTGGTTGGGCTCACTCAATTAAAAGAAAAAGCTCATGGATAAGAGTGCACTTCTGGGTTCTCAGTTCTGCTGGGCTCGCCACTTCATGGATATCAGCTCAAGAGGTGTTTCTTGCCAAGAAATTGTACTTTCCTGTCGAAGGCGGTGGACCGGATCGGGGCATTTGTTTCATAAAAAGGGTTCATTGCAAACTGGGGAAAAGGACATAAAACAGATAATTTCAAAATGAGAAAATTGTTATTTCGTATCATCACTCCAGCATATAAATATGGCAGGGAAAAGGACGTACCTTTATATATAAATCATACACATCATTAAAGAAGTTTTTAATTCCATCCTCTTGTCTCACATCATGGAGCATGATAAACCTCATATGTAAGAAACAAGTCAAGGAAGAATAACAGGGTCCATGTGGTCTTTTAGTTCTGAAATAGGGTTAGGGTTAGGGACAGTGACTGATTTACTCCCCTAGTTCAATTTCAAGAAATCATTACCATTGATTACCATTACCATTATACCATCATCATTTTTTTTAATATACCTGTAATCATGCAATACCCTCTTCATGACATCTTGAGCCAAAAATAAATTACATTTTTCAATACAGTTTTTGTTCACTGTTCACTTTTGGTTTGACACTGAACATTACAATGCTGATAGAAAAGATGATTTCCTTCCTATGAATTTAAAGAATGGTTTCGTGAGGAGAGTAATGTTTGAGTTACATGCATTAATTAAGCAACATATCTGTTCACTAACTAGATGGCTGCACCTGAAGGACTCATATTCCAGAAGCCATTAAGGGGTGAGGTACCTTTTTCTCAATTTTCTTGACCTCCTGGTTTTAGTGTCTAAAACAAAACATTCCCAAAGAGCAAGGACAAGGGTTTTATTATTATTATTATTATTATGCGTATTATTATTATTATTACTACTATTATTATTATCTTTAAGAAATCTGTAACCCTGCTCCCAGAGCACAAACCCTCCCCCATCCCCTCCTCTCCCTCCAAACATGGAAAATGTGTCTGTGGGTCTCCGGACCACAGCCGACAGCGGCAAAAGGATATGTCCAGCAGTGACAAAAGCGGAGACAAACCACTCGTTGAATTTGTCCACAGTTTTCAGGTACATATTGTTGGACAGCCACATATTCTCATCTACCAAGTCCAAAGCTGCATGCGCGATGAACTGGTTCAAGTGTCGGTGGTCATCCTTTTTAAAAATGGAGGCAACAAGAAATAAGAGAGTGACAAGAACATCACACAGACACCTCTACACAATACATGTAGGTCACGATCCAGCTTTGATCAGGATTTCAACATGAAAAGCTGACGCAACCAGATAAAACGTTACCATTACCTTTTAGTACAACAGACTAAACTACCGGACGAGTTTATGTTCATTCCATTGTAAACGGTTGGCATTTATTTAGCGCCTTTATCCAAAGCGCTGTATAATTGATGCTTCTCATTAACCCATTCCCACACTCACAACAACGGCGATTGACTGCAATGCAAGGCACCAACCAGCTCGTCAGGAGCATGAGCGTTGCTTTGTGTGGAAAGGTGTCAAACTAGCGACGAAGGATTCCCGTCATTTATATTAAGACATTTACGTCATTCTCATGACTACTGTATGTTCTGGCTCCTCGGTGGTGGAACGAACTCCCCGTGGAGGTCAGAACAGCAGATTCCCTTGCCACCTTCAAGCGCAAACTGAAGACGCACCTCTTCAAGTTGCACCTCTCCCCGTCCCTCCCTATAAACCTTAATTGTCGTCTTTACCTGTCTGTGTTATTTACTTGTGTATTAGGATGATACCGTTGCTAGTTTTGCTTGGCTAGGTGAGCAGTTTATTCATACATTTGAGTGTTGCGGTATTACGATTAATTAATTAATTATTTTTTTAATCCGATGATCAGGTCCTGGTCCTTATCTTGTTGTACAGGTAGCAGTTGAAATTGTACTTCCCTCTACGGTCTTTCAGCGCACTTATCCCTGGTATGGGTATGCACTTTGTTGTACGTCGCTCTGGACAACAGCGTCTGCCGAATGCCATTAATGTTATGTAATGTACATTCTTTGTCTGTTTGTAAGATTTGGAATCCAACGTATATTAAGGTTAGCCGACATACCTTAGATTCCGATTTCCCAGCTGGCAGAAACTCCATTTCAAAGACTGGATTGTCATGGTGACCAACCATGACAAAGTAATAACTTCCAGACATCCTTCGTATCTGGTTATCGAACTGCAAATACACAAAAGTTGTATATTAACGTTAGCTAGGCAAGGAAGAAATTCCAGTTTACAATCAACCGGAGGGTTGCACTAAGCAACTAGCTATCTAGCGAACGTAAACGCAAAAGCTCAAACCCATAATTAAGCTAGCCTGGACGGTATGCGTCTATAACTTAAAAAGCAGTGACGATAATCATTCTTGCAAATCATACTGCTAATATAACGTCAAGTAAATACAATGTACTTGATATTTACCTAGCGTTCGCGAACACTTCCTTCCTCTCTAAATAGAATCCAAGCGACACAGTCGCAGACTGACGACGACAGCAGCAGTAAGCTAAAATGTAAAAAGTAGTCGTTTTGTGAGTCGACTATCGAAGTCGTCAAAACAATGCGGACGACAACATTTGCAATGTAATGCTATTTTACAAATGTATTTAATGTTTTTCTGAATAGCTCTAAGACGTTTCAAAATGTAAATATAAAAATAATTTCCGGTTCAACTCCCGCCCACACCATACTCTTACAAGACAGTTAGATGGTAAATATAATCGTTATGCATGTACGATTGTTTAAATAAAGTAGTTTTTCTGGGTTACCTAATTCATTAAAATTAATTGCTTAACGGTATGAATTAAAAGAAAAGGAACAGTGTAGAAAACTTGTTTATGTTGTTTAGCCCGTGATGTTGGTTGTTTCCTAACCGTACTTCTTAAAATAACCCGGAAGAACTACAAAAGGGATATTGGGATTGGCCATCTGTGGTTACTAAGTGACCGTCAGTTTAAATTTCTTAACCAAGCGGCGTTTTAAAATAAGAACCACCCATAAAGAACACGCAGGGGAAAATTCTCCTTGTTATTTTGTAGCGGCAATTGCTTGGTAACTAACCTAGCTGATTGACTTTAGTTTAAAAAGTACAGTAAGTTAGCCTACTGTACCAGCAGGTTGGTTGCTTATTTCTGACCACTAGCAAGATGTCTGGCGTTAAAGAGGAGGTCATCTCTTCGGACGAGATGCGAAAGAGACTGTACAAGACGTTTAAGAATCGAGGTGTACTTGACACTTTAAAGGCAAGTGTGACAGATCCCTTTTCGCTTTCCTTTACCTGAAATATGTTTTTTTTAATCTGCTAGCTGCACCTAGTGTTGAAATACAAGTTACAGGAGCACTTGTTTTTAGCATACACGTGCTGCATTAACAAGTGTCCTTCTGGTGCCGAATTCATAATTTACACGACCGTACTCTCTCTGAACACTAAAGCATATTGATAGTGATCACACAACGCCCATGTGTTGGAACAACATCGGCTGGCTTCGTATCACTGTATTGGGCGTAACCTGAAGGATTTTTGTTTTCCTTTAGACCCAGCTTCGGAACCAGCTGATCCACGAACTGAAGCACCCTGTTCTGAGCAAAGAGGGCCCCGTAAGACCCCTCTTACCGGACCCGGAATCGGTACTATTCGCAGCCTCTAACAGTATGGTTGCGGATCACCTTCAGAGCGCAGGCTATGAGTACACGTTATCAGTGTTCTACCCAGAGTGCGGACTGGACAAGAGCAATGTGAGGACCGCTGCTTCTTCACAGATTACATTATTGGCGTTTGGCACACGCACTTATCCAGAGCGACGTACATTTGATTAGACTAAGCAGGAGACAATCCTCCCCTGGAGCAATGCAGGGTTAAGGACCTTGCTCAGGGGCCCAACGGCTGTGCGGATCTTATTGTGGCTACACCGGGATTAGAACCACCGACCTTGTGTGTGCCAGTCATTTACCTTAACCACTACGCTACAGGCCGCCCCCTCAGATTCATGTTGATGTATGCTACGTTCTGCTAGGATAACCGTCCTTCTGAACCTTTCAGTGCGAATACATTAGCCTTTAGTTTTAATACAGATGCATCCCTCGACATGTTTACCTTCAGTTGATCTGAGGTTGTCCTGGCTGCCCCTGAAAATGCAAGTGAGGGGAAAAATAGGTTAAATAAATTTGAGATATTTTACAATTTATTTATATATTTATAGTATAATATCATAATTTACTAATGTCATAATTTAATGATGTAATGGAGATAATTTATATCCAGTTTTTACTGATCATCATGTTGACCACAATACTGTGCTTCTAAGGCATTTTCTTCGAGAGACCTCCTTCAGCTCATGAAGATCAGTCCACAGTCACCGTTTTACAAATCGCTGGTAATCCGGACTCTTCTATTCTCACTGTTCCATAACCCAGAGCATTCCGTTCACTTGTCTGTTCACTTCACTGCAGTCTAATAGGTTTGCTTTTTTCCCAGGCATCAAGCATTCAGAATGATAACCAAAAAGGTATGCTCATAGTTTTGCCTTTACTCATATTTTTTTTACACTAAACACCCCCATGAGCCTCATTGTCAGTGTAGAAGTGCAGTGTTGGCTTGGAATGGGGGGTGTTGACTGTTCTCCTGAAGTTCACTTGTGTGGTTCTGCAGGTTTCCTCATGAAGCTGCTAATTGAGCTGTCAGACCATCATGCACAGAGGGAGCGCTGTCATGCCCACACTCAGACCAGCACCTCCCCGCCGTACAGAGAGTCCCTTGGTATGCCACTCCAGACCTGGTTGAAATTCGTAACGGTTTTGGATTCAAATGCCTTTCTACGTTTTACTGAGCCTGTCTGCTGTATTGCCACCTATGAAATACTCTCAAAAAACTGCAAACCCCGCCTTCTGGTCCCCTTGGTTCAACCAGAATTTTTCCAGGCAAGATCAATCAAGCACAGAAGAGTATTTGAAACGCATGACCATGCCGTACGCTGCATAAACAGAAAATGAAGCATTATAGTTATATCACAGGGTAGTAAATTTGGGCCTGGCTGTTCAGAGTTTATAGCAGTGTTTGGCTAGTTAAGGCGTTTGTTTATACATTTGCGTGTTGTGGTTAAAAAAAAAAAAAAATCTTTGTTGTGCAGGTAGCAGTTGAAATTGTACTTCCCTCTGGGGTCTTTCAGCGCACTTATCCCTGGTTATGGGTATGCACTTTGTTGTACGTCGTTCTGGATAAGAGCGTCTGCCAAATGCCATTAATGTAATGTTAATGTAATGGCGTTTTAATTTGTGTGCTCAGTGGAGAAGATGCAGGTCATAGACGAGGAGTACGCGGCCATGCAGCACAAAGGCCAGAGGTGGGAGTCTCTAGAGGCCAAGATGGCGGAGTTCAGGAAGGACGCGCAGACACAAGCTGAGGAGGAGATGAAGGCAAAGGTGTCTTTCTGGAACATCAGTGGAGGAGGAGGAGGAGGGGTATTGGCATGGCATTGGGAAGGTTTATTTTCTTGACGATGACCGTTTTTCCAGCTGCAGCATTTTAAAGACGTGGAGCTGGCGAAGATGAGGCTGGAGGAGCAGGAGAAGTGCCGTAAGGAGGTCCAGGAGCTGAGGAAGGACTCCGAGAGGACCCACCAGCTCAAATCCCAGGCCCTGATCAGCAGGGAGAAAAACGCCATTGAGAGGCTGCAGAAACAGCAGGAGGTATGGATGCTTCAGCTGAGGCTAACCCTAACCCTAACCCTAACCCTGCCTGAGGCTGCAGCCATGTCCTCCTGAGTTCAATACATGCAAATCCTGTTTCACGCACATCCTGTTTCACGTAGCAGCATGTTGACTGTCACTATTAAAAATAAGGATCCATATTGCCTGGGACTTTGAGCTTTGGTATCATGCTCGTCAGGAGATGATGCAGTATGTATAAACAGATGCAAGTACAGCTGAGGATTTTTAAACCGAAGGAAGGGCTTGTGTCCGTTGCCTGTGCTGATTGTGTTTTCCGTCAGATTGAAGAGAAGGAGATCTACATGCAGAGACAGCTGGTGCTGAAGGAGATCGAGGCCCTGCGGAACAGAGAGGCGGACCTGAGGCAGAGGACGGAGGCTTTTGAAAAGTACGAAAAAAAAAGTCCTGGAGTCTGAGTGACTTTGATTTATGGAACCGGAATCAATACTAACCCTTTGAAGTGTAGTCCCCCCCCCCCCCCCCCCAAAAAACCCCCCCCAAAACCCAAATTTAATGTTCAAAGTTTTCAAAGTCCATGTTCTAGAACTCCATTACATTGCTTTCTGTTACCATAGTGACCATTACATCAGAACGTTCAGTTAAGTACAGTGTAATCTCATTTGGGATTGTACAGCATAAAGGGTTAATGGTGCTCTCTGTCTCCGCTCCCCTGATAATCAGAGCCATTAACATGCATACATGACACCGTGCTCCTTCTCAGCATCTCTGCAGATTGTATAGACTAACCAGATGGTCTGCTCCTGCATTCCTTTAGTCCTGTTTACTGACTAACAGTAGCAGGCACCCCAGTAACAGGACTACTGGTGCTATGTTATGGTGGGTGAATATTCATGACAGGTGTGTGTGTGTGTGTGTGTGTGTGTGTGTGTGTGTGTGTGTTGCAGGGCTTGTAAGCTGCAGCAGGATAACACCAGGACCACAGAGGAGCTACTGGGACGCAGAGAGCTGGCAGTGAAAACTCTGGAAGAAACCTACGACCAGAAGCTGAAGAACGAACTCACCAGGTACTGCAGCTGTCCTGCGTTTCGAACAAATTTACTGAATGATTCTGTCTGCGCACTGGAGTCCCTCCCTCCCTCTTGACTGACTGATGTATCAGAAGGAAAGTTAAAAAAAAATAAATAAATAAAATTAAAAAAAAAAATATATATATATATATATATATATATATATTTTTTTTTTTTCATTTGCTTGCTTTTGGAGAGTTCACACTGCCCTCTCTGCAGGGTTAGTGATGTGATGATGTGGTGTGTTAAACTGTGTGTGTGTGTGAGTGTGAGTGTACCAATAATATACCAATAATAAAATACAGCACTGTAATATGACATTCTGACATTACAGTGTTCAGAAATAGGAAAGTATCACAAATGTCATGTGTTTCAGAATGCTAATTTGAAGTCCAGACTGGGGACTCCACATTAGTGCGCATTTAAGAGAATTAAACAGTTCAACATTCAACATTCATCGGCCGATGAATTTTCACCAAGCTTCCCCCCGCCTCTCAAAAGGAAAGGGACTCATGTATTCTCTTTCCTTAGACATCAGCTGGACCTGAAAGAAGAATATCTCCAAAGAACCCAGAGAGTCACGGAGGATGAGAAGAAAAATAAAGGTGTGAAGTGATCGTTTTGTTTGGAGTTCAGACGGGTTGTGCTGCAGAACGCAGCGTGGGCGTGATTATCCCTCCTGCAGGGTGTGATTGTCCCTCCTGCAGGGCGTGATTGTCCCTCCTGCAGGGCGTGATTGTCCCTCCTGCAGGGCGTGATTGTCCATCCTGCAGGCCGTGATTGTCCATCCTGCAGGGCGTGATTGTCCATCCTGCATGGCGTGATTGTCCCTCCTGCAGGCCGTGATTGTCCGTCCTTCCCCGTACAGAGGAGAAGCTCCGCCTGCAGAGGGATGCCTCCTCCATCGAGGCGAAGACAGAGGACCACATGAGGGCCTGTGCTGAACTGCAGAGGCTGCAGGTCTGTTTGTGCTTCGGTGTTTTACCTTGTATAGAGCAGGGATCATCACCTCCGGCCCTCAAATCTAGAAAAAGAACATTCATTTTTCTTTCTGGTATTTAATAAAACAATTAGTGCTACTGATTGATCAGTCTGTCTTTACACCTGACTCTAAAGGGAGGGTAGCAGTTCTCAGCCCTCGAGGACTGTGATTGGCTGATCCTTGGTATAGAGACTGCAGGTCTATTTGTGTGCATGTTACATCGTAGTTTCCACCTTGATACTTGATACTTTCTACCAAGCAATGTATATCGCAAAAGCCTTCAAAAATGAATATCAGGAACAAAAGACTTTCTGCCAACAGTATTATGGTTTCGTCTCATGGCAATCTTTACTAGTTTTACTCATTTTTAGTCTTTTAGTCATCGGACATTAAAGTGCTTAGACAAGGACAAGGTTTTTATACAAAAACAATGCATAGGTTACCACCTGTGCAGGGGTCTATGACTGAGGTGTGTGTGTGTGTATGTGTGTGTGTGTGCAGGATCTGTAGCTGAGCAGTGTGTGTGGGTGTGTGTGTATGCAGGGTCTGTAGCTGAGCAGTGTGTGTATGTAATGTGTGCAGGTTTCTCAGGAGACCACCCTGGCACAGGTAGCCCTGCTGACTCAGCAGAACCAGCTGCTGAAGGAGAGGCTGGAGGCCATGAGCGACTACCCGTCACTCAAACGGGAGAGGGTGGAGCTTCAGGCCCAGCTCCGCCTCCTGAAGAGGACCCTGGAGGAGGTGCAGGAGGAGAACCATCATCTGAGAACTGGTGAGAAAAACAACACAACACAACACACATGTGAGAACCAACCGCTCCTACAATACACCACACCACACCACAACACACCGGTGAGAACCAACCGCTCCTACACCACAACAGAAGACAACACAACACACATGTGAGAACCAACTGGTCCTACAACACAACTCAACATAACCCACCGGTGAGTGTGTGTGTGTGTGTGTGTGTGTGTGTGTGTGTGTGTGCTGGGTCATACATACACTCCGTGAGCACTGAGGTATTTTAAACTTATTGGTCTTCTGCTGCTGTAGACTGTCCACTTAGGAGTTGTGATGCGTTGGTGCGTTCAGAGATGCTCTTCTGCATACCACTGTTGTAATGTGTGGTTATTTGCGGACCACTCTTATTAGCAACGCGCTTCTGCTGCTCACTGGATGTGTTTTGTTTTTCGCATTATGCTTTGCAAAACTCTAGAGACTGTTGTGCGTGAAAATCCCTGAGACTTAAAACACCCTGTCTGGCACCAACAATCATTCCATGGTCAAAGTCACTTGCATCACATTTCTTCCCTATTTGGTCATGTGGTCTGAAAAACAGCTGAACCTCTTGACTACGTCTGCATGCTTTTATGCATTTAGTTGCTGTTGAAAGACTGTGTTTGATTCTGTTTGATTGTGTCGGTAGATGTCCCTCCACAGTAAAGGCAAGGGTAAAAAGCAGGAAACATGACTATCATTCATTTAACCTGCTCCTGAGTGGACATACAGAATTATACATTATTGTGTCTTTAGCTTGGCCACTGCTTAGTGCAAATATCAGCTATTTCCATAGTTTATAGGGAATTTAATAATATATTCACGGAACTGGGTCACAGTTAATCTCTTGCTATTTCAGCTGGTAATAAAAATCTTTCAAAGCAGGTATTATTTTAATGAAAATCCAGAGATCTTATGGTCTTACCAGATGTTCTATTTTTTAAATTTTCTGTTTTTTAAAGTTTTTTTTTTTTTACATTTGCTGTTATTTACTAAGGTAGCGCAGAAGACAGCAAATCAAGTCCAGAGGGTTAGGGTTACGGTAATCTAATGTCACACTGCCTTTTTTTTTTTAAGATTGCCAGTGAGTTTTACTCATTTCAATATTTGCCAATGGGGCTAGACAATTTTACTCGACATGCAAAAAGTGCCCTCAAACAAGTAAATATTCTCAACTCAAGAGAAAGAAATATGATTTTAAATCTCATTACAAGACTGAAGTGGCTTTCACAAGATCGGTGTCTAACCATTAACTTCCTGTGGAGGAGCGTCTGTGCCTGACTTGGCCTTGGGATTGTTTGAACTTTGACCTTGTTTGAAGCTGACCTTTCCTAGCATGTCCAATCCCATTACTGCTGTGTATGAAGCAGGTAGATGCAGCCTACTACAGTACTAGCAACACAGGGCCCAGGCTGAGCAGCTACATGGCTACATGGCTAACTGAGTTAGCTTCTTGATGTTTTTGGATAAACCCAAGATTTTTGGTTTCACAAAGCAAGTACAAAATTCAGCCTTTTATAACCACGGACAACCTACTACCGTTACATATTTCTGCGGCTTGTTACGAACCAACACCTTCCTGGATGGATGACGACAAGTTTCAACAACTGGCAACGCTCGATTCTTCCCGTATAGTCATTGCCTTGCTTGGCATTGAATGCAGCGTTTGATTCTCGCCAAAAGCATATGAAAGCAGCTTAAGACTATTTTTTACAGTGCAGTGTTGTGTTGGTTACCTGCAGTTGTGGCTTGTTTTGGCTGCAGACCTCCGCAAGCCCTCGCAGGAGCAGCTGGTTCTGCAGGCCGAGCTGAGGCGGCAGCAGAACGCCCGGACGCTGGACCAGGAGGAGTTCCAGAACCAGAGGCAGATCCTGCAGGTCCAGCTGCAAACCGAGGTCAGAACATGTTCCGACAGAGCGCCCGTACCTTTACCCCCAGAACACCTGTACCTTTACCCCCAGAACACCTGTACCTTTACCCCCAGAACACCTGTACCTTTACCCCCAGAGCACCCAAACCTTTACCCCCAGAACACCGGTACCTTTACACCCAGAGCACCCAAACCTTTACCCCCAGAACACCTGTACCTTTACACCCAGAGCACCCAAACCTTTACCCCCAGAACACCCGTACCTTTACCCCCAGAACACCGGTACCTTTACACCCAGAACACCCGTACCTTTACCCCCAGAACACCTGTACCTTTACCCCCAGAACACCCGTACCTTTACCCCCAGAACACCCGTACCTTTACCCCCAGAACACCAGTACCTTTACCCCCAGAGCACCTGAACCTTTACCCCCAGAACACCTGTACCTTTACCCCCAGAGCACCTGTACCTTTACCCCCAGAGCACCTGAACCTTTACCCCCAGAACACCAGTACCTTTACCCCCAGAACACCAGTACCTTTACCCCCAGAACACCAGTACCTTTACCCCCAGAACACCTGTACCTTTACCCCCAGAGCACCCGTACCTTTACCCCCAGAGCACCCGTACCTTTACCCCCAGAACATCTGTACCCCCAGAACATCTGTACCCCCACAGTCTGAATGTGTCTTTCTGAGCAGTACCGGGTCGTGGGGAGCATTACCAGGTCATGTGGGGAGCAGTACCGGGTCATGTGGGGAGCAGTACCGGGTCGTGGGGAGCGGTACCGGGTCGTTGGGGAGCGGTACCGGGTGGTGGGGGAGCAGTACCGGGTGGTGGGGGAGCAGTACCGGGTGGTGGGGGAGCAGTACCGGGTCGTGGGGGAGCAGTACCGGGTCGTGGGGGAGCAGTACCGGGTGGTGGGGGAGCAGTACCGGGTCGTGGGGGAGCAGTACCGGGTCGTGGGGAGCAGTACTGCAGTGTTTCCTCCTGTCCAGGCGGGGCGCTGTGCTCAGCTGAAGGCCGAGCTTGCGGAGTGTGAGGACCGGACGCAGCGCCTGACGTCCCACGCAGACGACATCAAGATGCAGCTCCGGCAGACGCAGCTGGGTACGGAACCCTCCGCCCTGCACGCGCTCTTCTGCGTGCTTTAAAAGTGCATACCCTGCCTTCTGGCCCTCTTGGCTGGCTCGATTGCACCAGGCTGATCGATCGAACACAGTAAAGCAGAGGTGTCCAATCTTATCCTAAAAGGGCCGGCGTGGGTGCAGGTTTTTGTTTTAACCCAGCAGTAACACACCTGATTATACTAACGAACTAATCGTGGTCTTTAATCAAGACCTTGATGAGTAGAATCAGCTGTCTTAGTCCTGTGCTAAAACAACAACCTGCACACACACCGGCCCTTTCTGGATACGATTGGACACCCCTGCAGTAAAGTATTTGAATCCAAAACGGTATTTGAGCCAGGATTGTCTCTCTCTAACTCCTGTGTGTTTCCCTGTTCCCTCCCCCTCTCTGGTCTCTGACTGGAGCAGCCCTGGAGAACGAGGTGCTCCGTTGCCCTAAGCCCTCCCTCGTGGACCGCTCCGTGCTGGAGCTGGCCCCTGATAGGCTGGTGCCCCCTGATGTCTATGTGGACCCTGCGGTTCTGCCAATCCGGGCCCAGGAACCCCACGATGCCCCCTGGCCCCGGCCCCCCTCCCCCGCCCCGGACGGCGAGCTGCTTGCGGGCGCCAAGGCTCGCATCCGCCAGCTGGAGCGGGAGGCAGAGTCTCTGGAGGAGGCGTACCGGAGCTACCAGCAGAGGGCGCTGCGATCGGCGCTGTCCGTCATCCAGCCACCTCGCCCCCTCTCCCCCACCAAGCCCCGCCACCGAGCGCCCCCTCCCCCCACCCACGCCCCTGTCCCTGTCCCCCAGGCCAGGGTGACCTTTGACCCAGTCCCCCAGGCCAGGGTGACCTTTGACCTAGTCCCCCAAGCCAGGGTGACCTTTGACCCAGTCCACCAGGCCAGGGTGACCTTTGACCCAGTCCCGGCCCTGTTCTCCGATTTCGGGAGCAGCCTCCCTTTCGAGCGCCCGTCCCCTGACTGTGGCTCCTCCCCCCCAAGACGTCTGTCATCAACGCCCCTGTCAGTCACCCGGAGGCTGATCACACACGGCGCACAGGAAGGTGCTGAACCACACACACACACGCACACACATACACACGCACACGCACGCATGCACACGCATGCACACGCACACATACACATACACACACGCACACGCACGCACACTCCCATACACACAAACACACACATACACATACACACACACACGCACACACGCGCAACTGCACACACACTCACATGCATGACCGCACACATATACACATGCACACACGTGCACTCAGCTTCTCAGCTGTTTCCGATTTAAACCAGTGTATTCAATCGCTTCCTTAGTGTAGGTATAAGAAAGCTTTCAGCATTGAGTCTTGCTTCTTAGATTTTGATTGCCTTTAGAGTCTGTTATTGGCATTCATCAACATGAGTTGTGCCAACGAGTCAATGAAACAATTATGGGACTAAGAAATAATAAAAAAAACAGTCAGAGACAATATGCCCAACCTGCTTAGCGGAATAAACAGTGTTGTTTGGAACATCATTAAGAAACAGCACTGGACCTGGGAGATAACCAAACTATTCTGATCAGAAAACGGTGTTTTGTGTTCTCAGATGCGCGGTCTCCTGCTGTAACTTTTCGGGGCCTGTCGCCTGAGCGGCAGCTGTCGCCCATACCCCACAGCCAATCAAGCGCATCACCAACACCCCACAGCCAATCAGGCGCATCGCCCAGCAGCCTGCCTGGAAGCCCCGCCCTAAAGAGTACGGCTCGAGAGCCGATCAGGTAATGACACACACGCTGGCACACACCCTGATACGCCCACACACGCACACACACATTCATAGTGGACCCACAGAGAATACATAACATTGGAGACTGGTGGAATTCCTTGTGCTGTATGTTTTTTTTGTTTTTCTTTCTGTTGGTGATCTCCACAGTGCAGATTAGAAACTAAAACATTTCTCCACCTTACAGGGTTTATTTGGTTGAATGGGTGGTAGTTCAGATATCTGAAGCACAGGTCACCTTTGGAGGTAGATTACATTTCAGGGATGTATGGGTGTACCCAGGAATTTGTCTATACAGCTGCTAATATATTTTGGTGAAGACTGAATGCAAAATGTCATATGCGCCATATTTGTTTGCCTTCACAGTTCAGAAAGAGCTCAGGACGTCCTGTCCAGCTCCAGCTCCAGCCCTTCCCCTCCTGAAAAAATAACCCTGGATGATCTAACGGAGCCGTCCGAAGGTAATGCGAGTTTGCTGTCTGCAAAATATGCATTCAATTCATTTTTATTTGTGTGCTTTATTTGTGGAGTACTTTTCACAAAGAGTTTACAGAGCAACAGAGGGCAAACAATCAGAGCCCAGAGCAGCTCACTCTGTTTCAGAGCCCAGAGCAGCACACTCTGTTTCAGAGCCCAGAGCAGCACACTCTGTTTCAGAGCCCAGAGCAGCACACTGTGTTTCAGAGCCCAGAGCAGCTCACTGTTTCAGAGCCCAGAGCAGCACACTCTGTTTCAGAGCCCAGAGCAGCACACTGTGTTTCAGAGCCCAGAGCAGCTCACTGTTTCAGAGCCCAGAGCAGCACACTCTGTTTCAGAGCCCAGAGCAGCACACTCTGTTTCAGAGCCCAGAGCAGCACACTCTGTTTCAGAGCCCAGAGCAGCACACTCTGTTTCAGAGCCCAGAGCAGCACACTCTGTTTCAGAGCCCAGAGCAGCACACTCTGTTTCAGAGCCCAGAGCAGCACACTCTGTTTCAGAGCCCAGAGCAGCACACTCTGTTTCAGAGCCCAGAGCAGCACACTCTGTTTCAGAGCCCAGAGCAGCACACTCTGTTTCAGAGCCCAGAGCAGTACACTGTGTTTCAGAGCCCAGAGCAGCTCACTCTGTTTCAGAGCCCAGAGCAGCACACTGTGTTTCAGAGCCCAGAGCAGCTCACTGTGTTTCAGAGCCCAGAGCAGCACACTGTGTTTCAGAGCCCAGAGCAGCACACTGTTTCAGAGCCCAGAGCAGCTCACTCTGTTTCAGAGCCCAGAGCAGCACACTGTGTTTCAGAGCCCAGAGCAGCACACTCTGTTTCAGAGCCCAGAGCAGCTCACTCTGTTTCAGAGCCCAGAGCAGCACACTGTGTTTCAGAGCCCAGAGCAGCACACTCTGTTTCAGAGCCCAGAGCGGTGGACTGCTGGGTTAGGGTTGGCGGTGGGCTGCTGGGTTAGGGTTTAGGGTTAGCGGTGGACTGCTGGGTTAGGGTTAGCCGTGGGCTGCTGGGTTAGGGTTAGCGGGGGGCTGCTGGGTTAGGGTTAGCGGTGGGCTGCTGGGTTAGGGTTTAGGGTTAGCGGTGGACTGCTGGGTTAGGGTTAGCCGTGGGCTGCTGGGTTAGGGTTAGCGGGGGGCTGCTGGGTTAGGGTTTGCGGTGGGCTGCTGGGTTAGGGTTGGCGGTGGGCTGCTGGGTTAGGGTTTGCGGTGGGCTGCTGGGTTAGGGTTTGCGGTGGGCTGCTGGGTTAGGGTTTGCGGTGGGCTGCTGGGTTAGGGTTTGCGGTGGGCTGCTGGGTTAGGGTTAGCGGTGGGCTGCTGGGTTAGGGTTCTACCTTAACCACTACATTACAGGCTGCCAATTTGGTTTGGACACTCTGTTTTTGGGAGCAGGTTGGGCTGGTGAAAGGTGTACTTTCGAGGCCGTGTCTGGGCAAGGGCGTTTATGGGCGAGGGTGTCTGGGCGATGGTGTCTGGGCGATGGGCGTTTGTGTGTCTGGGCGATGGGCGTTTGTGTGTCTGGGCGAGGGCAGTTTTTGCTGCAGAGGTTGTTTCAGGTTCTTTGTTGTGCTCTCCCTCCAGGCCTCACCCACATTCCAGAGCCGCACCAAGACCCAGCCAATCAGCTGGCTGAAGAGCTAGAGCGTGGGCAGAGCCCAACCCTGACATCACTGACTAGGCGGAGCCTAACCCCAACATCCCCACGTGTGCGCAGTGCCACCCCCCCAGTGGTCGTGGGGTCCCCCTCTGACCCAAACCCCTCTGTGCATTGGCAGGGTGAGTGAATGTCCCCACCCCACCCTCACCCTGCTACCCCCAATACACACGCTGCCTGACTCTCAGCCGTTACACTGGGCTCTTCTCGTCTCCAGAAGCCCATCAGTCACCTAGCGAAGAGGGCAGTGGGCCAGACAGAGAGGATGAGGAGGAAGAGGAAAGGGAGGAGGAGAGGAAGAGGAGGCAGGAGGAGAGACAGGAGGCCCTGGAGAGGCTGGAGCAACAGAAGGTAAGACTACAATTCCCAGAGTGCACTGCTCCTGCCATAAAGTGGTAACCGTGGTAACAGGAGTGTTCTTACCGTCCTCTCATTCCCAGCTCCTGGCAGATCAGCAGCAGGAACAGGAAGTGATGTCAGCTTTGCAGGGCGGGCAGCAGGAGCAGGAGCAGGAGCAGGAGGGGGAGGGGGAGGAGCTGGGCCAGGATTGGACGTCCAGTGCCGACCCTCTGCAGAAGTACATGAGGCTGGTGATGCAGGGAAAGGTGTGTGTGAGAGTGTCCGTGCGTGTGTGTGCGCGTGTGTGTGTGTGTGTGTGTGTGTGTGTGTGTGTGTGTGTGTGTGTGTGTGTGTGTGTGTGTGTGTGTGTGGAAAGCAGCTGAATTATGAATTTGCTTTTTCAGAGTCCAAGAAAAGAGGAAAGAGTGGGGACCCCAGAGGCAGAAATTTTGTCAGAGGAGAAAGAAAACAGGTAACGTGAGCGTATGAGTGTGTGTGCGCTCAGTGTGTGTGTGTGTGTGTGTGTGAGTTTCAGCATCGCTGACCCTAACCCTTCTGTTTCAGCATCTTGGCGTTCTCACACGACGATCCTGAGGAAGATTTCTGGTGAAGCTCAAACGCAAGGAAGGAGTTTTGTTTCGTGGGAATTTTCCTCCTTTATATTCCACTTCAACTTTTATATCTTCTTTTTATTTTATGGCCCACTACCCCCCCCCCCCAAGCAAGGATGGCTATATTTATACACTTACAATAATACAATAAATGAAATGTTTTTACAGTATGTACTGGCCACTGGGAGGGTCTGCCTGTGACCCCCTGTTTTTTTACTGTGTTTTGTTGCAATGTTAAACGAGTGCTGAATAAATTCTGTAAATTACACACTAAATAACTTCTGAATGGATAAAATGAAGGTGATTATTTTTGTATGTAGATTTCCAGTGATTATCAAGATATTCAGAAAAATGTCAGTTGCACCCTAATAAATGACATTAATTTAAGAAAATCATTATAATTATTATTATGGTCTACACTCACCGAGCACTTTATTAGTTATTTATTAGACTTATTTCCTAGACCTTGACTGCTGTAGCCTATCCACTTAGAGTTATGATGTGTTGTGTTCAGAGATGCTCTTCTGCATATCACTGTTGTAATGTGTGGTTATTTGCGTTACTGTCACCTTCCTGTCAGCTTTGACCAGTCTGGCCCTTCTCCTCTGACGTCTCTCATTAACAACACGTTTCTGTCTGCAGAACTGCTGCTCACTGTGTGTGTGTGTGTGTGTGTGCATGTGTGCTTGAAAATCCAAGGAGATCAGCAGTTTGAGATACTCAAACCACCGACAATCATTCCACGGTCAAAGTCACTTAGATCAAATTTTTTCCCCAATCTGATGGTTGATGTGAACATTATCTGAAGCTCCTGACCCCACGTCTATTGTATGCATTGCACTGCTGCCACACAATTGGCTGATTAGATAAGGTGTAATAAATAAAAAATGTTCCTAATAAAGTGCTTGGTGAGTGTATGCTAAAAGACTAAACTGTAGTCCCATTGTATGTAATCACTTTTCATCCAGTTGCACCCAATTCCGTCATTTCAGCTCCCTCATTCAAGTAAAACCCTTCAGGTAAATCTGACATTTCCTCAGTAGGTAATCTCAGACATTTCGAAAAGTTACACCCAAAGAACACACAATAGCCCTGGACACCAAACAGAAAGGTCACTGCTCACCCGCACAAAATCTATCGAAAGCAAACCATATTAGCTTTGCTTCCGTACACAACAGCCACGACCCATGCCATAAACTCATCCCATGAACCCATCCCATCTGTAACGCATCACATGGTGAAGGGTAGAAGGTATGGGGGTTGTGTGCGAGACAGAAGGCCACCGGCAGGTGTGGTGAGGCATTCCCAACCCGAAAGCATGAAGGGTAGCCCACTCACCCAGGATTCTGTCCTGCTCCTACACAGCCTGGTGTTCAGGCTGATCTTTCTGCTTGCTTCTTCTCTTGGTCACAAGTGAAGCAAAACCCTCCATAAAAATGAGTGAAAACTGCAAATCCAGAACATATGTCATCACATACACAATGGGGTAATGCGGCCAAATTGGAGTCTGAATCGGACAGCAACAAAGCTGGTTCCCCCCCAACCCATTGGCCCATTATCGACCTGGAGGACCAAACAGAGCCAGGGATGAACCAAGACTTAATTTACAAACAAATAACACAGCTGAAAATCCAATACCCCTCCAAAGAGCTCACCTGTGTCCCTCAGTGGACTCACCTCGCGTGTCTAAGAAAGAAAATATGTTCCTGAGATCAGTTCTTAATGCAAGTTAACATGTAGGTTAAAATAATATGCCACTGCTAATGCCAGTTCCTTACAAACCAGCATGAATCAGGTATCCAGTTTGAAGAATGATTTTACAACATTTTATTGCATTTTTAAAAGTCTAATAAAATGTGGCACAATATCTAATGAGATTCCATTTACAACTGTTCAATTTACAGATTCAATTTACCTGTTCTTTACACTTAAACCAAGGTATTGTCTGAATATGGCCTAAATAGACCTGACGTAGGTGTGTCTGAGACAGTGGGTCTGGATGTTTCTGGCTTTTAATGGGTTCCCCGGTCCAAATGTAATGCAGTGTGGTGGAGTGTAGTGTAATGTAATGCAGTGTGGTGCAGTGTAGTTTAATGTAATGCAGTGTGGTGTAGTGTAGTTTAATGTAATGCAGTGTGGTGTAGTTTAATGTAATACAGTGTGGTGGAGTGTAGTTTAATGCAATGCAGTGTGGTGTAGTGTAGTTTAATGTAATACAGTGTGGTGGAGTGTAGTTTAATGTAATGCAGTGTGGTGTAGTGTAGTTTAATGTAATGCAGTGTGGTAGAGTGTAGTTTAATGTAATGCAGTGTGGTAGAGTGTAGTTTAATGTAATGCAGTGTGGTGTAGTGTAGTTTAATGTAATGCAGTGTGGTGTAGTTTAATGCAATGCAGTGTGGTGTAGTGTAGTTTAATGTAATGCAGTGTGGTGTAGTGTAGTTTAATGCAATGCAGTGTGGTGTAGTGTAGTTTAATGTAATGCAGTGTGGTGGAGTGTAGTTTAATGTAATGCAGTGTGGTGTAGTTTAATGTAATGCAGTGGAGTGTAGTGTAGTTTAATGTAATGCAGTGTGGTGGAGTGTAGTTTAATGTAATGCAGTGTGGTGTAGTTTAATGTAATGCAGTGGAGTGTAGTTTAATGTAATGCAGTGTGGTGTAGTGTAGTTTAATGTAATGCAGTGTGGTGGAGTGTAGTTTAATTTAATGCAGTGTGGTGTAGTTTAATGTAATGCAGTGGAGTGTAGTGTAGTTTAATGTAATGCAGTGTGGTGTAGTGTAGTTTAATGCAATGCAGTGTGGTGTAGTGTAGTTTAATGTAATGCAGTGTGGTGGAGTGTAGTTTAATGTAATGCAGTGTGGTGTAGTTTAATGTAATGCAGTGGAGTGTAGTGTAGTTTAATGTAATGCAGTGTGGTGGAGTGTAGTTTAATGTAATGCAGTGTGGTGGAGTGTAGTTTAATGTAATGCAGTGTAGTGTAGTTTAATGTAATACAGTGTGGTGTAGTGTAGTTTAATGTAATGCAGTGTGGTGTAGTTTAATGTAATGCAGTGGAGTGTGGTTTAATGGAATGCAGTGTGGTGGAGTGTAGTTTCCTCTTGTATGTGTTACTGCAGGACATGGGGACATAAAATGAACACCATCATACCTTGATCAATCATTTATTTTTTATTTTAATTTAATAAAAACACATTTACCAGGCTGGTTGACAAAGTGTCCAAGGGTGTCCTTAATATGACCTGTTTTTTATGTGTACCTTTTTAAAGTGTAAGAGCCAGCGATGAACAGGAAGTCTGGTGTCAAACAGACTGGTGTCAAACAGCAGTGCTTTTCAGACTCCATGGGTCCCGCTGTGCGCTGGTTTTAGCACAGGCTGTAGAAGATGTGTTTACATTCTGACAATGTTGTCATTTCAACATAATGACGGGTTATTGGCTCAGTGTGAAAGTCAGCGTCGATTAGGGTCTTCACAAATTTCAGTGAGCACACCTTTGGCATTGTGGACCCCAATGATTTCACCTGTGAATCTGCAATTTGAAACGGTTAAAAAATGTAGCCTCTTCATTTGTCATTTATCACACTGAATATTTCAGAAAATTAAGGCATTGGTCTAATGGATTAAAAGTCTTAGGATGTGAACAAGGAATATTTACTGTTTGTGACATACTACATAGCTAGTTATGATAGTATATGACTCAGTGGGCATTGCATATTAAGCACAATTACCAGCTTGCAATGGAATGTTGACCAGCGTACACAGCAAGTTCCCAGGATCGAGTTTTTAAAAATCTCATATTTCTTTTCCATCTGAACAACTGGATAATTGTTTACTGGAGAAAAACATCTGGCCACTCTGCATGAAGTGAGTTTGACACCACTGTGTTAGGGTTAGGATTAGTTACCTAACCCTCACGCTCTTTTGCCTGAGTCAGATTTGTCATATAATGGGAAAACTGCAGTTTGGTAATGTCACCATAAAAACACTGGAGATAGATATGAAGCATTTTCTACAAATGTTTAACATCTACTTGAGTAAAACCACAAGGAAGCCCTTGGCACGCATATAAAATACTGGTCGGGTTACAAAATTGGTACTATGGAGGATCCATATAACATTTGAGTTAAAAAATGGACTATTAAACCATTGGGACTACAATGCCATCGACATGAAATGTTTTTTTTTTCCATTAGGAAACAAAGGGAAAGTGCAAACACTGCCTACCATAGTTTGTCAGAACAAATGACTACACATCACCTGTATTACTGCACAAATCGTCTGTCCATGCAATAATGAGTAAACATCAAGATATCCCTGTACATCTCTTCTACATAACAGAACACAGATAATTCAGTAATTCTGCTCAGTATTTAAATCTTTGCACACTGGAACAATACTCAATCACAGTTTGAGATTTTTTTTTAAAGAACAATTACTTTTTGATTACATATAGGTTTTTTGTTTTTCAAAGTGTTTAAACCAGTAATTTAATAAAATAAAAAAAACAACCAAATATTCCTGACTTGAAACATCTTTACACATCCATATATAATGTTCTTAAACATCCTTAATGTGGTCATGTGACTGACCTAATTCTGGCTTGGAGGAGGGGTTCTCACAGTAGGCTGTATGCATTAGCGCTGCAGGGTTGCCATGGTAACAAAGCGCACAGCATGAAGTCAAATAACACAAATATGCAATCAGCAATCACCAGCCAGTTCATCAAGCAGTATTTCACATCTTCATAAAAGGGCAGGAATTTAACTGTTGTTTTACTAGGGAACCCCACATGGGTATTTCAAATGAACTAAGGGGGGTAAATGTATTACACAAAAGCAGAAATGTTATTCCCTCCCCCCCCCCCCCCCCCGTGTAAAGCACACTGAATGTCAGAGTCACTGACGTTTTTCTATGAGGAGTGAAAATAACACATTCATGACTATGGAATTGAATAAACCTCAGTAGAATTAATTCGCTAATTGATGAATTAACAAATTATTTGATTAATTCAACCAAATTTTGTTGATTAAAAAAACTAAAAGAATAAATAAACATTAAATCTAATCTATTCTCATTTTATTTAATCAGCTTGAAATGTAAAGTGCTTTTAGGCATTGCATCAATTCTAATCAGCATATTTATCAATTAAGTGGGATTCCTTTTGCAGCTAGTTTTATGAAATTGAGGTTTATACTTTCATCAATTTGAGTCAGATATTGAATCAATGTGTCAGTCAAAAGTCACACCTATTTCTGCACAATTAAGTTTTCAATTGCAATTTTATGAAGCCAAAGGAAAATCAGTTTTTAACTTGGTTGCCCTGTTTTTATTTAATCAACACCTTATTGTATTGGGTCTTGAATTTATGAAATAATGTGTTAATAAACAAATTATTTGATTCAACTGAATTTTATTGAATTCCATAATCATTAATACATTTTTGTTGGTTCCTCTGCACGTATTTTCCCTTTTTCATTTTGTATTACCAGATGGAATATTAGTGTATCACAATATATTACGGTATAACAATTTAAAATCAATGCAGTTGCATTGGAAAGAAAACATTTACAGAGTGTGTGTGTGTGTGTGTGTGTGTGTGTATGTGCGTGTGTGTGTATGTGTATGTGTGTGTGTGTGTGTGTGTGTGTGTGAGAGAGAGAGTTTGTGTGTGAGTGTGTGTGTTTACATCACTTACAGCATTTAAACATAAAGGTCAAGATAACCTGGTTAAGAGGTCAAATGCTTTTGATAGGCATAATTATACTTGTTGAATTTCAATCATTTTTTATATTGTACAATCTAGCAAAACATGAAGGTTAAAATGGTTTTGCATGTTTCTTTTCAAGTGAACTGCTTCAAAAGTAACTGAATTTATGTTTTTTTTATATCCATTTCTGTAGAAGGGAAAAATGGATGTTCTAA
>NC_083776.1:8093742-8148742 GCF_963514075.1 Conger conger | reverse complement strand
AGGGAGAGCGGGGGGGTAAGCTTGAATACAAAAAAAATACAAAACAATGTCATTCTTCTCTATGGAGCTTTGCATGACTCACAATAGTTTTGCTTCCATGTGAATTCAGAAATGTATGCTTTTGTAGGTTTTCTGCTTTGAGAAAATGCTCAAGCTTATCATTTTTGGACAGTCAACAGACAGACAGTCAACAGTAAATTGCTGTATAATACTTAAGCCAGATAGAAACAGTTTGGACATAATACCCTTTCCTATTTCTCATGGAAACACAGCATTCATAACGATTTATTTTTACAAATGAAACAATAACAGGTACAGCCATAAGGAATATCACATGCAAGGAATAGACCGTGGGGGATAGTTTTGTACACAAATGTTTATTTTTAGTAGAAGATACTACAGCTGTCAAAATCTGAGAAACATTTTTTAATACTTGAAATATGAAATGTACGTTACCATAAACACATTATGAAATAAAATTAAAAAAAACAACAACAAAATATAGTCATGCAGGCAAAACAAAACAAAGAGTGGCACATTTTAATGGCAACGTTTTTATGAATGAAATACAATGGAAAAACAAAAACTCTCCTATTGCCAGCCAATGAAATGAAATATCTATATATAAAAAATTAAATGAAATAAAATATCTGGAGCTACATCTACCAAGCAGAAGCACACTTCTGGCACTGCCAGTTTACGTCATCATACAGATGATGAGTGGTGTTAAAAGCGTAAGTGGTCTGGAGCAGGGCTGCTCAACCCTGTTCCTGGAGCTCTACCATCCGGCAGGTTTTCACTCCAACCCTAACAAAGCACGCCTCATTCAACAGTTTGAGATCTCACAGAGGTATTAATTAGACTCAGGTGTGTCAGATTATGGCTGAAATGAAAAGCGACAGGATGGGCTGGGAAGCACTGATGTACGGTATGAAACCTGGCAGGATCAAGAGCACTGTGCCCTGCACAATTAATAAACATGTACAAATGTCCCGCTGGCAGTACTGACACCACGCACAGCTGATAGTACTGACACCACGCACAGCTGACAGTACTGACACTGCACACAGTTGACAGTACTGACACTGCACACAGCCGACCAGCTGGCAGTACTGACACCGTGCACAGCTGGCAGTACTGACACTGCACACAGCTGACCAGCTGACAGTACTGACACCGCGCACAGCTGACCAGCTGACAGTACTGACACCGCGCACAGCTGACCAGCTGACAGTACTGACACCGTGCACAGCCGGCAGTACTGACACCATGCACAGTTGGCAGTACTGACACATTTGAAGAGCTGTACACAGTCCGACTCGATCATTTCAGAATACAGAAACATGATTTATTCATGACTGCAAAATTGAACCGTTTTACAGCGGACTTCGACAAGCACACACACTCAGGGGGGGGGTAAGTCCCTGTGTGAAATGGCTCTTTCAGGAGAAAATTGTTGCGGTACTTTGCTCTCATGCGTTACTAAGGCCGAAAGCACCACACCTGCCAAACCACGTCCTGCCAGGTATTATACCTCAGGCCACTTCCACACTGACCTGTCTCTGGATACAAGGGCTAAAAAATCTGCTATTTACACAGTATGTTAAAGGGAATGGGAAGTGTTTTTGTTTTCTATTTTTTTATTATTATATTTGTTTATAGTCCAGTGGCCGCTCTTTCTACTTAGTACAAAACCTTGGACTGCCCTGTCCTCCGAGTACAGATTAAAACTTAGTACAGCAGTCTTCTCGACTCTTAAACTTCAGAACAGCATAGTTATAAGTGGTGGCCATCATGTAGATGAGCTGGGGAAGAGAACAGGGAGGGAGTGAGACAGGCCAGCGACCGGGACGCCATGGCAACGGCTGACATAGCAACCGATCTCTGCGGCAGTCATGTGCTGTACCATTGAACTGCTTCTTTCCCTCTTTGTCCAGCTTCTTCAAGTAAATATACATTCAGTGAGCACTTTATTAGGTATTTATTGTAGAAATGCATCAGTTACCTCTTTCATTAGTTACTATGATGTCATACAACACCATGGTGCTTAACTTTCAGCTGTGCATTTTTTTAATTACGTGGAAAATGATATGATTAATTTATCACTGGATGGCAACATCAAAATGACATTGTATTATGATTATAATTGTACTTAAAATAGAATATTGTGACTTCAGAAAGTATTCAGACCCCATCACTTTTTGCACACTTTATTGTGTTGTAGATCTCATTTTAAATGGATAAAGTTGTCATTGTTGCCCATCAATCTACACTCAATAACCAAACCCCTATCAGCACCCTGCACATCACTTTCTGCTGACTAACCAGGTTTCTTGCTGAAAATTCAGCTAAAACGAGCTGAGATGCTATGTTTTCGACACTTCTAGGTGTTCATACATGGTCTGTGGTCAGTCAAAGCTGGTCACAGCTGGTAGAGGAAGCTGGTGGCCAAACCAATGACTAGCTGACTATAGACTGGCCAGTTGGTGAACAGCAAGTCAACCAGTGAAAACCAGTGAAAAGTTTGAAAATCACAACAAGCTTGACCGGCTTAGGCTGGTTTAAACTGGTATGTTCAGCAGGGTTGGGAGGGTTTTCTGAGCAGACGGTAACAGATGTGTGTGTTTGTGCTCACTCTCAGAGTGGTCACAGGAGATGCATCATGGGAATGAACATGCCATGGGTGTAAATACGCACACAGGAAGGATGGTTAAAGACTTACCAGTGCAATAACTGTGGCGCCAGCACCAGCACATGCTACCATGTACAGGTGGTAGGACAGGTAGAACTGCAAGAGAGAGCCGTCAGGGGTACAAGTGTGAGCTATGACACTCCCAGCACAGTGTTTGTTCAGTCGCACATTTTCCACAGAGTTATATATGAAATATTACAAAGTTTCAGAGATCAGTAAGATACTGATAATCACCAGTCCTCTGCTTCACCCACCACAGCCAGGTGAACACATCACTTTATTCCATTATTGCACAGCGCTTTGAATAAAGGTGCTCTAAAATGCCAACCATTCTGCTTTAGAAATATCCACAACCAAGTCCTGCATCCACTATTTGGTTTTATCTATATCTATAGCTTGTCTGGTGTAATGGGAATTATGAAATAGAACTCAAAAAGTGCAAACCCCTCCTTTTGATCCTCCTGTTTGGCTCAATTGCACCAGGCAAGAGCAGCAGAGCACAGACAAGTATTTGAATTCAAAACGATTACGTATTTTATCCAGGTCTGTCTTCAGTACAGGGTTTAGTGGTTTAGAAATGCTCACCTCGCTGGTATTGCAGATATCTCCCAGTGTAGACCCGCATGCTTTTCCCGGCGTAGCGTTCCAGGGAACAATACCTACAGCGGAAGGAGGGAAAGGTCAGATCCGTCCGGATATCTCTCAGGGTTATTAGCTGTGAATAACCCAACTGCAGGCTTTTAGCGCCTGATATACCAAGACTTTTAGCAAAACTAATAACACAACCAATGAGCGGCCCAAAACACATGATTGATCATGTTATTGGTCATAGTCAATAAGCCCCTTTCATTTCGACAACATGGAGCAAGAGAAAGACAGACATATAGATAGAGACAGATTAATACACAGGCAAATAGACAGACAGATATACCAGCACTGCCATCCTCTGCAAAAATAGATATGGGCTTACCATACTGACGGACATCCACACAGATGGAGTCCACAGAGGTGATGTTGGCCATGGGTGACTTCATTGCCGCACAGGTGGACCACGCGTTGTAGAAGAGAAACACTGGCACAGCCGAAAAGCCAAACACACCCAACCAGGCCAACCCCAGGATGTAGGTCAAGAACACAAACTGAGAGCACAAGAGAGACACCATTACCAGCACAGTCATTACCTGCACAGTCATTACCAGCACAGCCATCACCAGCACAGTCATCACCAGCACTGCCATCACCAAACTCATTACCAGCAGTCATTACCGGCACAGTCATTACCAGCTCTGTCCTCACCAGAACTGCCATCACCAAACTGTAATATTGTGTATTTACTTAATGTGTGTGTGTGTGTTCATGCCCACGTGTGTGCGCATGTGTGCACTGAGAGAGCAGGAGAGAGGTGAAAGGCCGGTGCTCTTACCATCCCGCTGATGCTGCGGCCGCAGACGGAGGTCTTGAACTCGCTGTGCATCTCTTTAACAGCACTGGTGGTGTAGAAACCCTCAGCCAGCAGGATGATACCATAGAGGAAGAAGAAGGAGGCCATCCCATAGATAACATACTGCATCAGCTGTACTCTGCACAAGGACACACACACACACACACAGACACACACAGACACACACACACAAAGTTCTCAGGGCTCACGTTGTCATGTCTGCTTGTGAGTGGATTTATACTGCTGTTACGGTCCCAAACATAAGGCACATTAAAGCACAAAGTAGGTACTAAACGTGTTTGATGAACCTTTGAGTGTCCCACAGAAAAATAAATCTAAACAGAAAAATGCCCCTCTCATTAATGACCTCTACTTTAAAGTTACGCTCCACTGGGCGAAAACTATGATAATGGATAATGGCAGATAGAAAGCCAAGTAATAACAATATTTCAGACAATAATCCTTAGAGCCAATTATGCTACATAGGAGTCATAAGGGAGAAACTAAAGATTTCTTAAAATAAGATGATCTGCATTTAGCCACAGCTGTAAGAGGGATCAGACACTCTCACGATAATTTGAGCTCAGCAGTCAGAAGCTCTGCAGTCAGGAAAAAAAGCATAAAAGAGATGCATTTTAAATAATTGCCACTCTCTAATAAATGATGCGTACAGTTAGAGATGATTGTGGTGTTTTTGTCTCATCCACTAAGTGTAGTGTTGCTCTGGAGAAGAGTCTTTACTAAATCAGGACATTTTAAATAGCCCCATTCTTAATGGCACAAATTGATAAAAACCAGTTTAAAAAAAAGGCATCTACAGTACAGTACAAGGCAACAGTTGTGTGATTTCTTTTAGTTTTGTGTATATACTTAAGGCATTTGGATTTCAGATCAAAAGATGAATATCCCACAACAGTATGGACAATCGGCTTATATTTTGTGCTTTTTGCAGGCATGTACGTTTTACAGAAGCAGCTGTTTTATGTTGAGTCGGCTCATTTTCAGCTACATAACAAAATAACGACTTTCACTTTACCGTTACCATACCTTTGGAGGGCACTGCAGTTAGGAGTTCAAAAGTTACCATCAATTAAGCTCCTCTTCTGTAATTAAAGGTAACAACTCATTTTCAACCGTGACTGTGCAGATAAAACAACCAGACGGCTAATTGAAGAGCTGCCCCGATGGAGATGGAGGGTTCGTTTAAATCACCCCACTACTCCTGACGTGCCGGGGCCATGACCCGTATCGCATCGCTGCCGTTGCGCTAAGCTGCACTGTCAAATCAGCCACGCCTTCGCATAAACATTGCCACAGCTCTGAAATAAACAGTGCGGCAATTACCATTGCAAATTGTCTGGGATCTGAGGAAGTTCCTCAGTGGTGGAATGACTTGCCTACCACTGTCAGAACAGCAGAATCCCTCCCCCTATTTCGACGCAGACTCAAAACCCACCTTTTCAAACTCTACCTTAGTCCTCCCTCCTGATTTCCCCTGCCCCTCCTTTCTGATATCCCTATCCTTGTAATTTTTGCACTTATGATGCCGACTATGTTTAGAACAGCATTCCATGTGTATTTTGCTAGTTCTGGATGTGATGCTTTGACTTATGGTAGAACCTATGCACTTGTAAGTCGCTTTGGATTAAAAGCGTCTGCCAAATGACAAAAATGTAAATGTAAATGTAAAAGCCAATTCTCTGCACACTCCCAGTTCTCCAACGGGCCGTTGTTCTGTACCGCTGTGCTACTTACACGTCCGTCAGCCTGGCATGGTCACTGGGGATCTGGGAGAAGTGTTTTTCCAGGAGGGTGACGGTGCCAGAGAGAGCCACATGGCCACACCCACAGAACAGGGCGACGCCGGAGAAGCACAGGATGGTGGCCACTAACGACGCGTACGGGACCCCGCCCAAACACCGGATGCAGCACTCGAAGCAACCTGCGCACACACACACAAAGAAGAAGAATTTTATACCAGAGATAGGTACCTACATATATAAACCTATGCCAAGTCTATTGCTAAAATGGCGCAACAGCAACCAACTAGGCCAAAACCATTCATCAAAAGATGAAGAGAACCACCACACTGCACTGAGAAGCTGAGATGCTTCAGAAACCAAACTGCATTTCAGCATGAAGATTAAAGAGAAAACATCACAACCTGTGTGGTTTAGCTATTAATGGCAACACTGCAACACTGCACCCAGCTGCCTGGATTACTCCAGTGTTTCCATGGTAACCCTCCCCAGGCACTCACACAGCCAAACTATCTTTTTTATTGTAGTTTTTTAACAAACTAACCGAGAACAGAGAGCAGGCTCTTTAAATAGAAGGGTGTTTTACTGCAATCCATTTAAGCAGTGACCTAATTAAGACATTAGCAGGCCTGCGTATAGGGAGTTACCAGAGAAAATAATGGAGATGATTGTA
This sequence comes from Conger conger, assembly GCF_963514075.1. NCBI lineage: Eukaryota > Metazoa > Chordata > Actinopteri > Anguilliformes > Congridae > Conger > Conger conger. The sequence goes on along the minus strand of NC_083776.1, from coordinate 8,142,176 downwards.
GAAATATTGTGCTTTTCAGATTATACACATATAGTATATAATATGGGCTTTCTGTGTTGCAGTGGGTGTTTCTAAACAGAGTTCTTGAGTAGCCTAGTGGGCACAGACCACTCCAGCAAACACAGAGTTAAAATGTGAGCCGTCGCTTCTATGAGATAGAAGTGCTGGCACGAGCTGTTACATAACTGTACTGAGCAGGGCCTGAATTATTCATCACATTTCATAAGCTGCGGCACTAACATGCCTGCGCTAGTTTAGCACTGGAGCGCAAACATGCCTGCGCTACTTTAGCACTGGAGCGCAAACATGCCTGCGCTACTTTAGCACTGGAGCGCTAACATGCCTGTGCTACTTTAGGGGACTGGAGTGCTAACATGCCTGCGCTACTTTAGCACTGGAGCGATAACATGCCTGTGCTACTTTAGGGGACTGGAGTGCTAACATGCCTGCGCTACTTTAGCACTGGAGCGATAACATGCCTGTGCTACTTTAGGGGACTGGAGTGCTAACATGCCTGCGCTACTTTAGCACTGGAGTGCTAACATGCCTGTGCTACTTTAGGGGACTGGAGCGCTAACATGCCTGCGCTACTTTAGCACTGGAGCGCTAACATGCTTGCGCTAATTAGAGTGCCATTTTTATTTTTCAATTTCAATAAACTGAAAAGCTGAGGCACCCCCTTAAGGCAACCGCACTAGTTGTAAAAGCACAAATGGCATACACACAGTTTGAAAATGAATCGTTTCAGTTTTTTTAACAAGAGTTCTGTCCCATCTTCTTTGGTGCCAACAGGTGTTTCTATTGACATTAAATTAGGACCAGACTCCATCTTGTTTAACACTGCCATTCAGACTCAATCTTGTTTAACACTGCTCGTATGGCTGTCTCACCGTTTCCACTGACTCCTGTTTAGTTTAAGGCAGGGTTTGGTTTCACGCTGCAGGGTTTAGTTTAAGGCTTCGGGGTTTAGTTTAAGGCTGTGGGGTTTAGTTTAAGGCCGTGGGGTTTAGTTTAAGGCCGTGGGGTTTAGTTTCAGGCTGCAGGGTTTAGTTTAAGGCTGTGGGATTTGCAGGTGGCTGCTCCAGCCGTACATCAACAAAGCATCAGTGTACTAATGGGGCGTCGACAGACTGGAGTGACGACCTCCAGCCAAGGAATACTGGAAATCGATGGCAATTAATTACACCAGTATCACATGACCCATCTCCACAGCTGTCCACCTCAGATTAAAATGCACAATGTCATGAAATATGAATGCAGACCATATTTTAATTTTGGCAGTTTATAGGGTGTTCTAAATAATGCAATTGCCATTCTTGTGTTTTTACGAGCTGCATACTGGCTTGTAACGGGAAAGATGCCGTACTGAATATTTAACAAGATACCCTCCACACCCTTCAAAAGCACACTTCAAATTCCACTACATAAAATGAGGATGCCTCAGTATTTAATTTTATAATGTAATAAAACATTTCAGTATGAAATATTAATATTAATGTAAGTTCAGGAAATAAGTAGCCTAAACAATATCAATACAATACAGTGTAAAAATGTGATTTACTACAGCCTCATGCTGTAGAATATTTATACTGCAGCACAGAATCTCATAACCCCCTCACACATACCCCCCCCTTTGGCTCACAAGAGTGTGACATTCTATCATACAGGCAAGGCATTGAGGGAACACTGTCTGAATTGCCCTTGCATAATAAAACCATATCTGCCCTGCCCATTGTGAGGATAATTTCTTCAACAGACCACTCTGGTGAGAAACTCCACTGAATTTTACAAGCTGCGAGTCTCACAGAAGCAAGTAAATAATAATAAATAAAAAAACAGTCCAGGGAAAACTAGCAGAGAGCACAACAGTGCTAATGTTAGCAGGAGATCATGGCTGATGATCATAGCCTGTTTTGCCTCTGCTTCAGAATACAGAAGCAGAGCCACTGAGTCACAGCAAACATCACTCCTCACTATAATTCCCCAGCTTAGTCCAAGTCCATAAACAGTCTCTAATGCCATTTACTTTGTCCAGTACATGTCCGATAAGATCACCTCATACCCAAGAGATGAAGTCAGAGTATCGAGTCCTTGCAAAGAGATGGAATTAAACATGCACTACCACACTGACTGCTGCTTGAGATGAAACCACACATTCTGGACAATATTATCATTGGCCTGATGTTAGCTAGTTAGCAATGTTAGCTAGTTAGTGGATGCACAGTACAACAATGAAATATGGAAAAAAGATGCATATTTCTGTCTATCACTGTCTGCCTACTGGAGAATGCACCATGTTTCCATGGAAACCCTTGAGCTGTAGCCTGGATCACTTCACACACACATCACTTTCAGTAACTACTGCACTAGCATTCAGTCAGATTCAATAACTAGAGCCATTCAGTCTGATTCAAAAACTACAACCATTCAGTCAGATTCAATAACTACAGCCATTCAGTCTGATTCAAAAACTACAACCATTCAGTCAGATTCAAAAACTACAACCATTCAGTCAGATTCAATAACTACAACCATTCAGTCAGATTCAATAACTACAACCATTCAGTCAGATTCAATAACTACAACCATTCAGTCAGATTCAATAACTACAACCATTCAGTAACATCCAATAACTACACCCATACAGTCATATCCAATAACTACAACCATTCAGTCAAATTCAATAACTACAACCATTCAGTCAGATTCAATAACTACAACAATTCAGTCAGATTCAATAACTACAACCATTCAGTAACATCCAATAACTACAACCATTCAGTCATATTCAATAACTACAACCATTCAGTAACATCCAATAACTACACCCATTCAGTCAAATTTAATAACTACAACTATTCAGTCAGATTCAATAACTACTAATATTCATTAGATATATGTCATATATCTAATAGCTACTGGCATTCAGAGGCAGTAACTGAGATGAGAGAAGACCTGGGTGGTCCTGAATGAGACAGTCAAGGGAAGGTTCTAGGATTTAGGGACACGCATTATGTAACAGCATCCACTCTGCACAGAACCTATTCAGGCCCCACACAGTACAGTAAGGATCCAGAAAGGTCCTGAGCTCATGGCTGCTTTCTGCAATCAAACAAAAGCCATGCAACAGCTAACCTTTCGACAGTCGCGCTGTCAGAACCTTCTCTGCCTTCCATGTGAGACGCAGGGGGGACTAAACATTTTCCCCAAAGCTGCTGAATGCAGTCGCCATGGTAGCACGTTACCCTCGCTCACTGCCCCACACATAGGTGTCACCCAGCGGAGCCTCTGGGATCAAAACATTATTGGACAGGGCAGTTAATACCCACGATGCACTGTGTCCTGAGGGCAGTTAATACCCACGATGCACTGTGTCCTGAGGAGTTAATACCCACGATGCACTGTGTCCTGAGGACAGTTAATACCCACGATGCACTGTGTCCTGTCGAGCCACACAGCCTCAGGGGAAGGCAGCTCCCTGACCATGCTTCACTAGAACATTCCCACTCAATTCCAGACCTTATTGTACAGTGCGCCCCAGATCAAAAGCCTTTTAATATCGAAGTGAACGTGACTTCTAAATGGTACAAAGTTAAACATTGACACATTTCTTAAAATTTTAAAGCAAGATTACTTTAAATTTAAAAAAAAAAAAAAAAAAAAATGGTATTAATACAAGGCCCTGTGCAAAAGTAGCCCTGACAGTTAGTACTTTATAACAGCTTGCAAATGCTTCCTGTAGCCAGCAAAGAGTCTTTCAATTTTTGCTTTTGGAATTTTTCCTCATTCTTCCTGGCAGAACACCTCAAGCTCAGAAATATTATTCTGCCTTCTTGCATATACAGCATTTTGGGATCTTTCCACAGGTCTGGGGACCGTGATGACCTTTCTTGGTCTTCCAGACCTTGCCTTGCCTTGTTCCATTTATCTTCCATTTTCTAATAATGTTTCTGACAGTGGAAATAAGCAGTTTGAAACATTGAGAAAGTTTTTGTCGCCTTCTACTTCTTGGTGGAAAATAAACAGAATGTATGCAAATAATTAAGAATGGAATCTATCACACTAGATATATAAAACAAAATTAAGCATAAGAAATTTACTTCCAGCTGACTTATCTCTGGTTTATGCAATATTAATCATGTGAGCACTATACTAAGCCTTCCTCCACACCAGCCTTGTAGCCTTTACACTGATTATATTACTGCACTGTATGCAAAACACATTTCTTTGAAAGCAGAGTAGTTAAATTGCAGCAGGCTTTTCAATTTTAAAATTGGCAACAGGAATTCACATCATTGATCATTTTTTTATTTTTTGCACCGCAAAGAATGATTGTGAATTAAATTGTGGGCAGCCTGTAGCGTAATGGTTTAGGTACTGGGACCCAGAAGGTTGGCGGTTCAATACCCAGTGTAGCCACAATAAAATCTGCACAGCCGTTGGGCCCTAAACCCCACATTGCTCCAGGGGAGGACTGTCTCCTGCTTAGTCTAATCAACTATAAGTCGCTTTGGATAAAAGCATCAGCCAAATAAAAAGTAAAAATTGGGGGCTCTAGCACAAAAACAAAACGGATAAGGAAGCTTAGATTTTCTATTCCTCCTCACTGCCTCGTAATCCAAACCCGAACCTAGCTAACCACCCCAACCGTAACACCTAACCCTAATCCTGAGTCTAACTCTAACCCTAACCCTGAGTCTAACTCTAACCCTAACCCTAACCCTGAGTCTAACTTTAACCCCAACACCACACAGAGATCTGTGGGGGACACTTCATTTGAGCTGGCAGTGAATGGCCCAGTGGCCTAGATAACTGTAATACTAATAAACAGACAGATAACCTGCCCATCAACACGTGACCTTGTCCTACTTCAGCTACGACACAATGACAGTCAGGTCCTAATGCAACGGGACGTCTGACCCATTGACCTACTGTCAATCGCACAGCGCTGATTTGAGCCTAAAAGCCCGGCTGAAACCTCCCTTTTCTGCAGCTCAGTCACCCATGCTGTCGAATCTGGGATCAGCCCCACTCACAACCCCATAAATACAAATCTTTCCATTGATACAGTTCTGCTACTACAATATTGTAGTGTTGGGCTCAATGTTGGGCTCAGTGCAGGCTGTGTTGGGCTCAGTGTTGGGCTCAGTGCAGGCTGTGTTGGGCTCAGTGCAGGCAGTGTTGGGCTCAGTGTTGGGCTCAGTGCAGGGGCAGTGCTGGGCTCAGTGCAGGCTGTGTTGGGCTCAGTGTTGGGCTCAGTGCAGGCAGTGTTGGGCTCAGTGCAGGCTGTGTTGGGCTCAGTGCAGGCAGTGTTGGGCTCAGTGCAGGCTGTGTTGGGCTCAGTGCAGGCTGTGTTGGGCTCACTGCAGGCAGTGTTGGGCTCAGTGTTGGGCTCAGTGCAGGGGCAGTGTTGGGCTCAGTGCAGGCTGTGTTGGGCTCAGTGTTGGGCTCAGTGCAGGCAGTGTTGTGCAGGCTGATGCACAGACTGGGTCCCAGCATGCACTGGGGCAGGTCCAGGTCCGCCGCCCCCGCCCACCACTCGATGGCACTTCGGGGAGTTCCAGGCGAGCATTTCAGAGCCTCAGAACGCCAGAGTGCCAGATTACAGCAAGACTCCCCGCAGATCAACAGCACAATTCCCACAGTCTCTGTGTATTGCACACACACACGTACGCACACACACACGCACATACACACAAACACACGCACACACACACACAAACTCACATACACACACACACACACACACACACAAACACACACGGTGGCGAGGGTTAGGGTTAGCAGAATATGAAGAGGGTGGAGTGTAGTCTCTGGGACAGGGCGCATGATGCAGTCAGCCTGAGCATCGGACGCTTTCTCCACCAGAGCACAACCTCTCACACAGAGCACAGAGCACAGAGCACAGAGCACAGCCTCTCACACAGAGCACAGAGCACAGCCTCTCACACAGCGCACAGAGCACAGACTCTCACACAGAGCACAGCGCACAGAGCACAGCCTCTCACACAGAGCACAGAGCACAGCCTCTCACACAGAGCACAGAGCACAGCCTCTCACACAGAGCACAGCCTCTCACACAGAGCACAGCGCACAGAGCACAGAGCACAGAGCACAGAGCACAGCCTCTCACACAGAGCACAGAGCACAGCCTCTCACACAGCGCACAGAGCACAGACTCTCACACAGAGCACAGCGCACAGAGCACAGCCTCTCACACAGAGCACAGAGCACAGCCTCTCACACAGAGCACAGAGCACAGCCTCTCACACAGAGCACAGCCTCTCACACAGAGCACAGCGCACAGAGCACAGAGCACAGCCTCTCACACAGAGCACAGAGCACAGCCTCTCACACAGAGCACAGCCTCTCACACAGAGCACAGAGCACAGCCTCTCACACTGCGCACATTAATGGAGACGGATCCAGCCTTGTAGGGCGCACTGCCCAGGCCCAATCAGCTGCCGCACAGCTGGGCATTCATCTCCTGATGAGGAGGATCCAGGCAGAAAGAAATGATAATAAAACAATAATCACCAACAAGACCTGTGACAATACAGATGTAAAATTAGCCCCAGAAATTAAATCAGAACGAGTCGTCTCATTTAACCACAACATTAATTTCTTTTGGCCTTTTTCCATAATGTGAAATGACAAGTAGGCCACATCCTGCGGCCATATATTTAACTTGGCAGCTCCTCCTTGCTAATCACCATTTTCACACAAACACAGTTCATCTCCACAGTGAAAAAATAATCCTTTTCAAAATGGCTGCTCTAAAGGAAACAGACGCACACTTTTGCAGTACTGTACACTCACAATGGAGACCAGCCCCTACCCCCCCTACCCCCCACCCCCCCAAATTCTCAGAGGCAATAGACCCTTCCCTCAGCTCTCCCTCCCACACTCAGTCTGTCTCCCTCTCCATCTCTCTCTGCCTCTGACAGAGGCTGTGATGTGATCTCTGTGATTGGGAACTGTGCAGCAGAGAAGATGGAGAGAGAGAAAGAGAGAGAGAGAGAGGGAGAGAGAGAGAGGATGAGAGGGGGTGGAGAACAAAGTAGAACAATGCAAAGAGAAGTGGAGGGATGAGGGAAAGGTAGAGAGGGTTGGAGAAATGAGGGATGGGGGGGGTTGGTGGTGCTTCAGGGCCGAGGGCCCCTCCCCCACCCCGAGTTTGTCCCCTGCTTAGTCTAATCAACTGTAAATTCCTTTGGATTGGACGTGTCAGTTAAATAACATGCAATTAATTACTTGTGATTTTACAACACAGGACAGTGGTGTTTTTGGCATAGAAAATCTGGTGGAGCACCAATTGCCTAGTAGTGATGATTGTGAGCCTCAACCTGGCTAGTTTGACAGTGATGAAACCCACAGAATAGACTATCACTAGCTGCTGCATGGCAGCCAATCGCCACTGGTGTGTGAGTGTGTGTGTGAATGGGTGAATGAGAAGTATCAATCGTACAGCACTTTGCATAAAGGTGCTATATCAATGCAGACATTTACCATTTCTGCATTTACCCACTCGGGCCCCACAGGCCAATATACAGTTCAAATAAATAGCAGTGCGTTAAAAAAAGTTAATAAAGTGCAAATATCTTTAAATAGCTTTTAGTTCAATATTTCAAATGTAGTGGAAACATTACACATTCAATTCCAAATCAAAGCAAATTTGATCAAGTCTGCGTTATCCTTTTACAGGAAGCAAAGAAAAGGAATATTAATCTGTTCAAAAAAATGGCAGTGACATTTCTCTATTCAAACTCTCTTTAAACTGAAGAAATTTTTCAAGATTTAACTTCACTTTAAATAACTAAACTAATATTTAGTTGCATAACCATTGCTTTTGATAACTGCTGCACATCTGCGTTGCATCAAGTCAACCAACTACATTCCACAGTTCCTGTGAATTTTTGGGTTTTACTTCAGAAACTGCATTTTTAATGTCACCCCACAAGTTTCCAATGGGGTTGAGCTGGCCACTCCATTACCTCAATCCTTTTTGTCTGGAACCAAGATGTTGCTCACTTACTCGTGTATTTGGGGTCGTTGTCTTCTTGAAACAGGGGCATTTCCTACGGCAACTTAATCTCTTCAAGTATTCTGATGTATTCAAACTGATCCACGATCCATGGTATACGAACCCAACACCGTAGTATGAAAAATATCCCCACACCATGATTTTTGCACCACCATGCTTCACTGTCTTCACAGTGTACTGTGGCTTGAATTCAGTACCCGGGGGTCGTCTGACGTACTAGACCTGAAAAGAACAATCTCATCAGTCCACAGAAAGTTGCGCCATTTCTCTTTGGGCCAATCGATGTGTTCCTTGGCTAATTTTAACCAATTCCTCACAAGCCATTTTTTCAACAATGGTGCTTTACGGGGGCTTCTTGCTGATACCTTAGCTTTGATCAAATGTCTTCCGACAGTAACAGCACTTACAGGTAATTGTAAATTATCTTTGATCTTTCTGGAGCTGATGAATGGCTGAATCTTTGCCATTCTGACTATTCTTTGATCCGTTTTAACAGTAGTTGCTTGTTTTCTTCCGCTTCTTTTGAGTTTTGTTGCCATTTTAAAGCATTTGAGATAATTTTAGCAGAGCATCCTGTAATTTGCTGCACTTCTTTATACGTTTTCCACTCTCCAATCAACTTTTTAATGAAATGACGTTGTTCCTCCGAACAATGTTTGGAATGGCCCATTTTACTTAGCAATTCAGAAGGAAATTATATTTTATAACAATGTGTGAAACATTTGCCTTAATAAAGGACAATTAATGACACCTGCTTTTTCACAGAATGAATGAATTCTCTAATTAAACTCCACACTAATTTTGAACACGCCCCTTTCAATGAATGAGTCAATTACTCAGAACAAGCAGCGTGCATGTCATGACAGTTGGGTCTGTTGTTTTTCTATTACACAACTACATCTACAAGTAAAGTATTTACCATGCAGAAATATCACTACTACTAATAACAGTGGCCCATCAGGTTACTGATGTTGTACTGCTGTTTTCTTGAACAGAACTGAATAAATCCAATCTGACATGTGCAGTAGGGGTCCCCTGTCTTACTGCCAGGACTGTGGGGTGTAGAGCCGGCCCCACTGACAGATCATTGCCAGCATCCGCTACAGTACAGATACACAAACAATTTGTTATTACGTTTAGTGCATTTTAAAAGAGGAACTACAGAAAATATAAATCAAAGGTTGAGCTGCAGTGCTTAAAAACACAACACCAGCCCCTGCCTCAGGTAATGTGTGGTGAACACACAGGCACAAAATGAAAGCAACCCTTTTCCCTATTCTCCATTCAGAGCTTTCTGCCTCAAAAACGGATGAACGGAAACAAACGGGTGAAACTTAATTCTTACCATAACACATAATATTTTGTAACTCATTGAACATACACAAAGTGCTGCTTAAATCAACACAATTTGCTTGCACCTACTGTCGCTTGCCGAAATATGACCAGACCACAGAAATTTGAATGCACGCCAAAATGACTCTTGTGCTCTTTAATGTGGCTATAATAATGGTGGTTTTATTCAAATACATTTACATCACTATTCTTATTATGGAATTCTGTTTGAGAAATAAATCTATAAGCAGAGATGACGGAAACATTTGATGAAGCAATCCACAGTTACGTGCCATAATTACTGCATCTGAATGGCACCGCACCCTTAAATCACACACAACTACAAATGCACAAGTTTCCATCAGAAGCCACAAGTTGCATTCAGCAGGTGCAGCCTCCCTCTCTGCTCCTGCAGATTCCTCATGTAGAGCTGGTGCACAAGCGACAGAGCGTAGAACCGAGGCCCCCAGGCAAACTCATCAAACCTATGAAAGTCACCAATCTCACCAAACCTGCCAAACTCACCAAACCTGCCAACCTTACCAAACCTGCCAAAATCACCAAATCTGCCAAACTCACCAAACCTGCCAACCTTACCAAACCTGCCAACCTTGCCAAACCTGCCAAAATCACCAAACCTGCCAACCTTACCAAACCTGCCAACCTCTCCAAACATACCATACACACCAAACCTGCCAACCCTTCCAAACCGGCCAAACTCACTAAACCTGCCAACCTTACCAAACCTGCCAAACTCACCAAACCTGCCAATCTCACCAAACCTGCCAACCTTACCAAACCTGCCAACCTCTCCAAACATGCCAACCTCACCAAACCTGCCAAACTCACCAAACATGCCAACCTCACCAAACCTGCCAAACTCACCAAACCTGCCAACCTTACCAAACCTGCCAACCATTCCAAACCTGCCAAACTCACCAAACCTGCCAACCTTACCAAACCTGCCAAACTCACCAAACCTGCCAACCTTACCAAACCTGCCAACCTCTCCAAACATGCCAACCTCACCAAACCTGCCAAACTCACCAAACATGCCAACCTCACCAAACCTGCCAAACTCACCAAACCTGCCAACCTTACCAAACCTGCCAACCATTCCAAACCTGCCAAACTCACCAAACCTGCCAACCTTACCAAACCTGCCAAACTCACCAAACCTGCCAACCTTACCAAACCTGCCAAACTCACCAAACCTGCCAACCTTACCAAACCTGCCAAACTCACTAAACCTGCCTGCCTCTTAACTCAGGGCCAAAGTGAATCACAGCAGACCAAATGCAAGTTGTTCGTTCTGTTCGATGAAATGTAATGTAATGTAATATCTGTGCAAATCCTCGTGCATCCTGTGCATTTTCATTCATTTACTTTTATTGATGCTTGCTTTTTATTTACCCATAAAAAATATATTAATAGCTTTAACCCATGTGTGAGTAAATAAATAGGAGGAGCTTGTTGCAGGATTCCCTGGAGCTCATCATAGCATCTTAAAATATTCATCTGGATATGAAGGAACATAATGTACAGTGCATTATAGCATATGTGGGAGGCGAGGCATGTGCGTGCATTATTGCGAGACTAGCTAAAAAACTGAAATGAGGTGGGCCAACTGCACACACACACACACACTGTACAGAACACCACTGCACACACTCTACAGAACCCCAATGCACACACACACTCTACAGAACCCTACTGCACACACACTCTACAGAACACCACTGCACACACCCTACAGAAGCCCACTGCACACACACACGCACACACACACTCTACACATTCTACTCTTTTCACTGGGCTCTGTGTGATGCACTAAAATAAAAAAGCAATCACTACTGGTAACTTAAAGAAATGGAGTTAACGCTCTGAGGCCTAACGCTCTGAGGTCTAACGCTCTGAGGCCTAACGCTCTCAGGCATAACGCTCTCAGGCCTAACGCTCTCAGGCCTAACGCTCTGAGGTCTAACGCTGTGAGGTCTAACGCTCTGAGGTCTAACGCTGTCAGTCCTGATGCTCACAATGTGTCAGAGCAGCTCTGGAGACATTGGTACAGTGGAGAACTCTAACGGATCACAGGGAGATGGAAACAGCACCTGCTCAGCTCAGAGCGCAGCGGGTCACAGGGATAAATAACGGCAGAATGGCCAGTGCGACCGATAGCGTGTGTCACTGACGGAGGTTCAGAAAATCTAACGGCCGTAGCGGCCCCCACGTGCAGCAATAAATCAGCCGTCTGAAACACCGCGGAGGACAGGTCACTGGGGCGAAAAACACACCGTCATCACTGCCACGACTTTCACGGAAAAACATCACAAGCACATCAAAAAAGAGAAATTCCCATCACAAATTAACATGAGTTTAAAACCAAGAGTAAAAAAAAATTTTTTTTTAAAGGACAAAGAAAAGGATAAAGCTACCGTTCAATTTGCATCAGAAATCAGCTGGTGCAGTGTACAGAATCAGTCAGAGTGGATCTGACGCTGTTGGGGCAGAGTGATGAATGTGCCCTGTCGCACTCAGGAGAAGGACACACTTACCTCTCCCCACACCGCAAATCCACCTCTAAATATCCACTCATATGTACACAGCTCTAATGACTACACTGCACCCCTGAGCCTCAAATACATCATGCACAACATTAATAAACCTGCACTCTACAGAACCCCACTAAACACACACACTCTACAGAACACCACTGCACACACACACTTTATAGAACCCCACTAAACACACACTCTACAGAACACCACTGCACACACACTCTACAGAACCCTACTGCACACACACACACACACACACACACACACACACACACTACAGAACCCTACTGCACACACACACACACACACACACACACACACACACACACTACAGAACCCCACTGCACACACACACACACACACACACACTCTACAGAACCCCACTGCACACACACACACACACACACACACACACACTACAGAACCCCACTGCACACACACACACACACACACACACACACACACACACACTCTACAGAACCCCACTGCACACACACACACACACACACACACACTCTACAGAACCCCACTGCACATGCACGCACACGCACACGCGCACGCACACGCGCACACACACACACACACACACCCTACGGAACCCCTGTGTACACTCACTCTCCTGCCTTATTGTTTACCTCCTGCCTTCACTGATAATGTAGAGGAAACACAGCATCAGCCCTGATAGGGATGGCAGGGATAATCCCCCAAACAGCAGATTGTTTTTTAATTGAGATGGTAACACTCAAACAAAACACGTAGAAGAGCTAACGAATGCTCGTTATAAATGCCACAAAACGAACAGGATCACGCAAGAACAATGCCTTGAAACAATATAACAAAGAACCATGAATTTAAAACAAATAAATCACAAGTATGCTTCCTGTAAGAGAACCAATAATGCCCTAACTGCAGTAAAATGGAGGGATAATGAAGGATAGATCATTATTTACAATGTCTTCGCACAGGGCTTAAAGACAGGGATGGCGAGAGAGAGCGAGAGAACACACTCTTCCCAGTTTTGTGTTGCACGGACCAAATCAAACATGAGCAGGTTAAACCTTCCCATAAACAGAGCACTGAAATGCACTAACCCAGCACACTGAAATGCACTAACCCAGCACACTGAAATGCACTCACCCAGCACACTGAAATGCACTCACCCAGCACACTGAAATGCACTAACCCAGCACACTGAAATGCACTAACCCAGCACACTGAAATGCACTAACCCAGCACACTGAAACGCACTAACCCAGCACACTGAAACTGTAGCCCTGCTGGTACCTTTCTTGTCCTGGGTCTGCTCAGGGCTCTCGTCCACTGCCGAGTCCATGGCTGCTTTCAGACAATCCACTGCAAACGCTTCCTTTTCACAAATAATTTTCTCTCCTTTGCGTTCTCTCTCTCTCGCACTCACTCTCTCTCTCTCCCCTCCCGCTCTCCCTCGCTCTCTCCCTCACTCTCTCCCCCTCCCTCTCTCCCTCACTCTCTCGCTCACTCTCCCTCTTCTCTCCTCCTGCTCTCTCGCTGTAGCGCTCCAGCGTTTGAGCAGGGTGCAGCTTCCCTGTGTATCCCAATGCCTCTCTGAGATTGTGAGGTCCTGTCGGCTCAGATCTGCCTCAGCTCGACAGGCAGTGTTCAGCAGGCAGTGTTCAGGCAGTGTTCAGGCAGTGTTCAGGCAGTATTCAGGCAGTATTCAGGCAGTGTTCAGGCAGTGTTCAGGCAGTGTTCAGGCAGTGTTCAGGCAGCGTTCAGCTGGCAGTGTTCAGCAGGCAGTGTTCAGGCTGCAGGGCACGCAGAAGGCCAGTCTTTCGGCTGCTTTTGTTACAGAGTCTATTTCTGGCTCCTCAAAAGACCTGGCCTCCCCCTTTAAAAAATAAATCAAAAAATTCAAAAAGTCTCCCAATGATAAGAAAAAAAGTCTGATGGCTGTGCTTACGAATGAACAATTAGACATCAGTAGATGGTGTATATTTATGTTAAAGTACCCCCACCGGGGTACTATTGTGTGGATAATACCCCAGGAACCCCCAGTGTTGTGTGTGATAATGTGTGCTGTGTATGTGTGAGAATGTGTGCAGTGTGTGCGCGCGCGTGTGTGCGTGTGTGTGCGTGTGTGTGTGTGTGTGTGTGTGTGTGTGCGTGTGTGAGGAGAGGGGGGTGACCCCAGTGAAAGGGGGAGGGAGGGGTTGAGGACACTCGAGTCTGATCTGCACATCAGACTCCCCTCCCCCACTGTGGCATACATTCAGAGGCATGTCCCTCCTCCGCTCTAAAGGAGGGAGAGTGGGAGGGAGAGTGAGAGGGAGAGAGAGAGAGGGAGAGAGGGAGGGAGGAGGGGGAGGGAGGGGGAGAGGGGGAGAGAGAGAGAGAGAGAGAGGGAGGGAGGGAGGGAGGGGGAGAGGGAGAGAGAGAGCGTGAAAAAATCTGATAATCTGAAATCTGTTTCTCTCTATATATACAGCGATGGAGAAAGAAAGAGAGGGAGAGGCAGAGAAACAGAGAGAGAGGGAGAGAGAGAGAGAATGATGAAGACCGAGCTGCATCTGTTGACAGGATGAGGACAGTGGTACAGCATGCTAATGCTAATGCTAATGAAGGAGTGGTGTGTCCATGGGACGTGCCCAGCCTACAGGGGCAGACACCACATCACTCACACGCTCACACACACTCACAAACTCTCACACTCACACACTCACACACTCACACACTCACACACTCACATACACTATTTGTTGTAATAAAAATATATATAAATTACACCACAGCCTAAGGCAAAGATAGTGTCAGGAATATGGACCACCCATATGGTGCAATCAAATCTGGGTCAACGCTCCATCCATTACTTCTACAGAGCACTTCTGGCCCTTCAGCAGATTACACAAAAGCGCACTTTTACACTGTGGGATGTTCAGGATTTCAGGTTAACTACCCTGCACAATGTCCTACCCGACTATCGGACCCCCAACCTTTAGGTACACCACACTGCCACCCATATCCCTGTTATACCACACTGCCACCCACATCCCTATTATACCGCACTGCCACCCACATCCCTATTACACCGCACTGCCACCCATATCCCTGTTATACCACACTGCCACCCATATCCCTATTACACCACACTGCCACCCACATCCCTATTATACCACCACTGCCACCCACATCCCTATTATACCACACTGCCACCCACATCCCTATTATACCACACTGCCACCCACATCCCTATTATACCACACTGCCACCCACATCCCTATTATACCACACTGCCACCCACATCCCTATTATACCACACTGCCACCCACATCCCTATTATACCACACTGCCACCCACATCCCTATTATACCACACTGCCCCCACATCTCTATTATACCACACTGCCACCCACATCCCTATTATACCACACTGCCCCCCATATCCGTAATCACAACATTAAGATAAGATAAGATACACTATTATTGAACCCCATGGGGTAATTTGTCCTCTGCATTTGACCCATCCTAGTTACCTAGGAGCAGTGGGCAGCCACAGTGCAGCGCCCGGGGAGCAATGTGGGGTTAAGGGCCTTGCTCAAGGGCTGTGCGGATCATTTTTATTGTGGCTCGACCGGGATTCGAACCACTGACATTGTGGCACATATTATGTGTGACACACATAAGGACGCATAGATAGCATAGATAGCATAGGTAGGGCCCCTGAGTTGAAACACTTTCCCTGTGAAACCTCAGCACGCCATGTCCTGTCCTGACGCTCTCAGGTCAAACACTCTCAGAGCAGTCAACTAAGTATAGAGGGGCAATAAGAGCAGTCAGCTCAGTATAGAGCGAGTCTAAGAGCAGTCAACTAAGTATAGAGGGGCAATAAGAGCAGTCAGCTCAGTATAGAGCGAGTCTAAGAGCAGTCAACTAAGTATAGAGGGGCAATAAGAGCAGTCAGCTCAGTATAGAGGGGGCAATAAGAGCAGTCAGCTCAGTATAGAGGGGCAATAAGAGCAGTCAGCTCAGTATAGAGGGGCAATAAGAGCAGTCAGCTCAGTATAGAGGGGCAATAAGAGCAGTCGGCTCAGTATAGAGGGGCAATAAGAGCAGTCAGCTCAGTATAGAGGGGCAATAAGAGCAGTCAGCTCAGTATAGAGGGGCAATAAGAGCAGTCAGCTCAGTATAGAGGGGCAATAAGAGCAGTCAGCTCAGTATAGAGGGGCAATAAGAGCAGTCAGCTCAGTATAGAGGGGCAATAAGAGCAGTCAGCTCAGTATAGAGGGGCAATAAGAGCAGTCAGCTCAGTATAGAGGGGCAATACGAGCAGTCAGCTCAGTATAGAGGGGCTCTGAGTGGCCAGACAGAAGCAGATAGACAGTAAATAAACACGCTTTAGAGTACTGTTGATGCACACGCTGTGGCCGTAATGTGCCGGCTGTTCAGTTTTCACAATCCATTTCATTTGCAATGTTAACAATGGAGAACTGAGATCAATTAGCATTATCATCTAATAGCTGAATTACTGCGCTCATTTGAATAATTATATTGTTACATTTCAGAATTTCCCCTTTATGGCCACTCATCCTGTCTACTTAATTACCATTCAGCACGTACGCAATATACAAAAGGAAAAGTGAAAAATACATTTGATAAATATTGTATAAATAGGACTCAAAGCCAACAATAAAGGGTTCAATGTAAAGATGGGAACAACACAGAGTCCACTCAAATCACAGAGTCGCCTCCCTGAACCCTAAACCCTAACCCCCCCCTGAACTGAACTCTGCGCAAAGCCCTCGTTCACTCTGCGTGGGGCCAAAAGAGCTCTGTGGTCCATAACAGACTCTGCCGTCCCAATCGTATCTTCAGAGGTTGTTCCATAGGTCAGCAGGACTCTGAGGCCGGCTGCCACACCAGGAACAACGCGCCCGTCTAGAGCCCAGAAAGGGCCGCTGCCGTCCCCTTCTGCTCTACACTCTGAACCACTTCCTGTGAGGGGACCGCGGTGTTTTTTATTTTTTTTACTAAAAGCTGGAGACCCATTAAAACTGACCAAAAATAAATTACCATCGAGAGAGAGAGAGAGAGAGAGAGAGAGAGAGAGAGAGAGAGAGAGGAGAGAGAGAGAGAGAGAGAGAGAGAGAGAGAGAGAGAGAGAGAGAGAGAGAGAGAGAGAGAGAGAGAGAGAGAGAGAGAGAGAGAGAGAGAGAGAGAGAGAGAGAGAGAGAGACAAACTTAGTAATGACAGAAAATGTAGATTTTAATGGCCCCATAACTGTAGATAATGAGGGAAACAAACAAATGAAAAACCTTCCTTGGAAGCCCAAAAAATAATGATGTTGTCAAGCAGCCATACAGAACAGTTAATGTCCAAGCTTGGGGGTTATTTAAATGGACTTTATGAAGTCACAATAGCAAACATTGCAAAATTGAAGAAACAAAATGTTGAATCCACAAACAAAAAATTCCTGGTCACTGAAATCGTAAGTTACTTCAAGCGGAGTATTAGAAGGGAAGAATGTAACATTCCTCCGTCCCTTCAGTTAAACGAACCCCAGACAAATGAGACGAGAGATGATAGTGTAGCCTACGTCTCAAATCATGAATAAGGGAGAGTTTGACTGATAATGAGAATCTCAGAGCCACTGGTAGCCTAAGTCAAAGGACTCCTCCGATACTCATTTCTTGATTGAAATGTATACAGAGACATGTGCTGTCGAACTCTAACAACCCAGGGAAGCCCGCAATCTAAGCCGCTAGGTTCTGACAGGTTCTGAGATGCGTAGGGAAATCTGTGAACTGCCTGACATTGTGGTCAAAAGTGGTCAAAACCCTGATAGTGTCATGTACAGATCTACCAGCTGATCACTGACTGCAATGGGCTCAAGTCATTCTCAGAATGCTGACGCACTTGAAAGTTTGTGGGGCTCCATGATGAAATCCACACTGTTGGGCCCTGTTGTTCTCTGCTTAGCTTGCTTAGTCTAATCAACTGTAAGGCTTTGGATAAAAGTGTGAACTAAAATAAATTATTATAACTCTAATTAGTGTGTCAGGAACACTACTATGAAAGCACAGATGTACTAATACTTCATACTGATCAACAGTCAAGCTGTCCTTAAGATTCTACAACAAAGCTTCCAAAAAATATTTCTAGTAGTTGTAGTTCAAACTTTTTTTTTAGAAAATTCTCTTTGTCATGTTTTCTAGACATTCCAAGTGTGTGAGCAATCTGCCTTAATTTTACACACAGGAAGAAGGTCTTAGGGGGCAGCCTGTAGCCTAGTGGCTAAGGTACATGACTGGGACCCAGAAGGTTGGTAGTTCAAGCCCTGATGTGGCCACAGTAAGATCCGTACAGCTGGGTTAGGTACAGTGGCTGGGCCCTGGACCCCCCATAGCTCCAGGGGGAGTGGTCTTGGTTTGGAACAAAATAGGGCAAAAAAAAACAAAAAAAACATTTGATCTGTAGTCAGCCATTTAGCCAACAGCTGGAATTTCAGGTACTTCTTGTAATAATACAATAAGTTCCTATAAATCTGATGACATGTTCAGTGGATGTACTATGGGATTTGTGTGTTAAGAGGTAATCTGCAGAGTAATCGTGATTAGGGTACCATACATGCACTTTGGCATTTCTGGGAACATTATAGGGTTCGAAGGGAATCTGATGGGGATCTATATTGTTACAGCGTTTAAGTGTACGCTGATCTATAATGCTACATGGCCTTATGGACAGTGCGATCAGCCAGGCTTCAGTGGGCAGCTTTATGGTCCGTAACAGCATGACAGAGGAGAACATGTTTCACAATCTGCCTCAGCGCTTCAGCACGCAGTAAAATATACTCTGGCACTTTATGAAGTGCTCTCACTCCCGAGGAAGCAATAATGGCATTCTGGAGTAATTACTGTGATTGCACCTCTTCGTGGTCCTCATTTACCCCCTGTGCCCAGCCCGACCCATGGTCATGAGACTCCCGGTTCTCCTCCGCTCTTTACTGAAGGGATGTTGCTTAGAAAAGCCAATGACATGCAGGTTCTCCCTCCCTCTTTCCCTCCAGAGCGTTACTCACCGTTTCCAGCCTCTGCTCCAAGACTCTTAATTGACCCGGGCTGGCAGCATCAGAACTAGAGCTGAATGAGAGGCAGGGCTTTATATGAAGCAGGGCTGTGTGAAGCAGGGCTTTATATGAAGCAGGGCTGTGTGAGGCAGGGCTTTATATGAAGCAGGGCTGTGTGAGGCAGGGCTTTATATGAAGCAGGGCTGTGTGAGGCAGGGCTTTATATGAAGCAGGGCTGTGTGAGGCAGGGCTGTATATGAAGCAGGGCTGTGTGAGGCAGGGCTTTATATGAAGCAGGGCTGTGTGAAGCAGGGCTTTATATGAAGCAGGGCTGTGTGAGGCAGGGCTTTATATGAAGCAGGGCTGTGTGAGGCAGGGCTTTATATGAAGCAGGGCTGTGTGAGGCAGGGCTTTATATGAAGCAGGGCTGTGTGAGGCAGGGCTTTATATGAAGCAGGGCTGTGTGAAGCAGGGCTTTATATGAAGCAGGGCTGTGTGAGGCAGGGCTGTATATGAAGCAGGGCTGTGTGAGGCAGGGCTTTATATGAAGCAGGGCTGTGTGAGGCAGGGCTTTATATGAAGCAGGGCTGTGTGAGGCAGGGCTTTATATGAAGCAGGGCTGTGTGAGGCAGGGCTTTAAATGAGGAGCAGGGCTGTAGTCAGTTCTGTGGGTGCAGGCGAATGGTAGATACCTCAGTTTAGACTTTGCAGTTCAGAACAGAAACAAAATATTAAATTACTTTTCGATTATTATGAAAATGGTTTCGATGGTTTAGGCACAGTTACACCTAGAATCAGGTTAAGATTCTGAATGGCTCCAATACGCATCATAAACTGCACGGATAATGTTCATCACACTGGTAGCATGATGGCCTCAGTGTAACAGCAGTT
Organism: Conger conger; assembly: GCF_963514075.1. Taxonomy (NCBI): domain Eukaryota; kingdom Metazoa; phylum Chordata; class Actinopteri; order Anguilliformes; family Congridae; genus Conger; species Conger conger. Next base: position 8,122,312 of record NC_083776.1, on the reverse strand, counting down.
CCCTGTAGATATACAATATTAATATCACACATAAAATAAATGTAAATATAAAAGGTTAAATGATTTTCAGGGTTGTCAGTAAGTTGTGGCATTAACAAAGCGTCTTGGGTCATAAGTGTGATTAGCAATCAGGTCAGAAGGCTTGTGCTTACATAATAAAGCAAATGCAGATGGCCCTCAGCGTTTAGTGTTGTTTACACTCCAGGCACTCGAATTAAAAACATGTGAAAGAATGCAGCAGAACTCTACACAAAAACACTCGCATAGAAATGAAACCCACACAAGTGGCCCTCCGTTCTTCATTTGGCTACATGTGTAATACAATCACAATTTTATTATTGAAGTGAAAATAATAGTTTATAAAGTGAGCGGAATGCAGTTAATGTTATTAAATAGCTCCAGTAGCAGTGCTGAAAAATCAGCAGGCTGGTCAAAAACAGCGCAATGTGCTGCAAAAGCAGAGCATCGCATCAGGAATATGTCTTCACACATAGTGTTTACAAACAGAAATATACATCAAACTACAATTATCATGGACTCTGCTTCTGAATCTGATAAATTCATGCACACGCACGTGCCCACAGACAGAGATGTTGCACACACATGGCCTTTCACTGCAGGCAGGAAGTAATGGTGAAATTTTGCTATGGAATGTCTAGATGCGGCACATCTGACAATGGCAGCACTTAGGTGCACCTCCTGAATAATAAGGTGGGGGGGTGGGGGATTCGACCTACCAATTAAGGAATGCTCTCTTCATTATCATCTCGTCATTTGCCTCTGCACATTCACCCGCACACTGACACACACATTCACCCGTACGCTGACACACACAACACCCGCACGCTGACACACACATTCACCCGCACACTGACACACACAACACCCACACACAGACAAACACAACACAACACCCACACACTGACACACACAACACCCGCACACTGACACACACAACACCCGCACACTGACACACACATTCACCCGCACACTGACACACACATTGACCTGCACACTGACACACATAACACCCGCACACTGACACACACAACACCCGCACACTGACACACACATTCACCCGCACACTGACACACACATTCACCTGCACACTGACACACATAACACCCGCACACTGACACACACATTCACCCACACGCTGACACACACAACACCCGCACGCTGACACACATAACACCCGCACACTGACACACACAACACAACACCCGCACACTGACACACACATTCACCCGCACGCTGACACACATTCACCCGCACACTGACACACACAACACCCGCACGCTAACACACACATTCACCCGCACGCTGACACACACATTCACCCGCACACTGACACACACAACACAACACCCACACACTGACACACACAACACCTGCACACAGACACACACAACACAACACCCGCACACTGACACACACAACAATACTATTCTCATCCATCACACGCCTGTCAGGCCTTTTATCATTCCAGTGCTCTACGCCCAACAGCTCCCGGTGAAGGACGCTCAAACTCACAGCTGAACAGGCCAACAGTTTGTGAAGTATTTGTATTGTGTCTAATTCACCCTATTTATATGCAGATAAAAGGCATGAAAAACTGCATTCAGAAGACAGCTGCAGAATATGATTGCTACTGTTCAAAACTGTCAGACTGCACCCTGGCCACTGTACATTTTGAACTCAACACAAAAGTCGGTGAATGTTTAGAACATTGAAACTACAGTTTAAAACTACAGTTCCCATGTTTTTGGTGAGATCAAAGCACTTGCCCCAAAGTAATTCCCAAGACAAAAGAGAAATTATAAGATAAATTACAACATTTATTGTCCTCAAAGGGGTGAGACTAACAACCTCACTGTTTTCAGCTGGTAAGAATCAGATCACAAATATTTCTGTCCCAATTGGAGTTCAGTTCTAACTTGCCTCCATGTGTACACACACAAACCAGACTGCAGGGCGTACACACACACACACACACACACACACCAGACTGCAGTGTACACACACACACACACACACACACACACACACACACACACACACACACACACACCAGACTGCAGTGTACATACACACACACACACACACACCAGACTGCAATGTGTACACACACACACACACACACACACAGACACAGACACAGACACACACACCAGACTGCATAACCCAATAACTATATTGTCTGAATAACCCAATAACTTAAATCCACACATGGGGAGACATCAGACAATGGAAAATAACGAAATTTTCTTGTGGAAAAAGATCATTGACTTTGTATTTGTACCTGGGGGCTGAACCACCTAGGCGCATTGGCAGTGAGCAGTGTCTCAGCCAGACCACAGCAGAACTGAAGCCCAGTTTTCTTCTCCCAAAGCATAAACACACCCCCGAGTCAACACAAAATATGACAAAAAAACATTCTGATGATATCAACTAACTCTTTCCCATGACCCTCATCAGCTCTCCTGGGCCAAATGCTACCAAGACCCCTCACCCTTGACCTCTGACCTCACCCTGTTTTAATCCTTTTGGCAACTAACAATCAAAGGCCTCTTTAGCGGAACAAAGTCCTCCCGCATTCAACCCAGCCAGGCCTCTCATGGGTTATCTAAAGATGTACCGGAATCCCCCTCTGGTGTTATGAATCCCCCTCACACACTCTGGTGTTATGAAAACAGACAAGATGGCAGCTCCTGCTCTACTGAATGAGGTCAGTGTCCTGGAGACTGAACTTAGCTTTCTCCCTCTCCCTCCCCCTCTCCCTCTCCCTCTCCCTCTCTCTCCCTCCCTCCCTCTCCCCCTCTCAATCCCACTCTCTCCCCCATCAGTACACACAGGTCTGTCCCTGCAGAACCACTGTCAAACAAACATTCAACAAGTTAAACACAAAGAGTTATAAATGTGTGGTAAAATGATCCCAAGAACAAACTGATGCGGAGAGAATTAAGGACGCAAATGTTTTGAGCCGAGAACTAATCCACCATTTTAATTGTGCTCACTGCCTTCTAGAGACGACCCAAAGCCACTGCTCTGGTGCAGATTTGACAGGCAGAACTGAAGACTGCACAATGAGGGTTTCTACAGAGACTCCACCTAGTCTGAGAGACACTGCTGTAGACTGTAGGGGTGACCCCCCCTCATCACATCACCCACATCATCCCCCTCAACCACATCACCCCCCTCAACACATCATCCACATCACCCCCCTCAACCACATCACCCCCATCAACCACATCATCCACATCATCCACATCATCCCCCATCAACCACATCATCCACATCACCCTCCTCAACCACATCACCCCCATCAACCACATCATCCACATCACCCCCCTAATCACATCACCCCCCTCAACACATCACCCCCCTCAACCACGTCCTCACCCTAACCCTAACCCTAGGGTGGGCGTTAGAGAATGGGAGACTCTCAACACACATTGGGTTAGGGTTAGGGTGAGGGTGAGGGTTAGGGTGAGGGTGAGGGTTAGGGTGGGGGTTAGAGAATGGGAGATTCTCAGGACACATTGGGTTAGGGTGAGGGTTAGGGTGGGGGTTAGAGAATGGGAGATTCTCAGCACACATTGGGTTAGGGTGAGGGTGAGGATTAGGGTGATGGTGAGGGTTAGGGTGGGGGTTAGAGAATGGGAGATTCTCAGCACACATTGGGTTAGGGTTAGGGTTTCGTCAGAGTAGGGGTACCTCTTTACTGAACAGACCCTCAAGCAACACTGATATCACCCCCATTGCTTTTAATTAGCAGTAGTGATTGTTACATCAGCATTAAAATGTTCACTTAAGAACCTTCTAACCATATATTTGTGATCTTATACCACAAAGGGATAATTAGAATTCATATTTCAGATATTTTGGGATTCATTTGGTTTCTCGTTCCCACACATGGAGATTTGCCCTTGTCATGCAACTGTATGTCATGCAGGAGAAAGAAGAAACATTTCTAAAATGTTTGTCTGCTGGCACATGATGCTTTTATGCATTTTGTCATCAGATTCCCAAGGAGTCTGCTGTGTTGGGCTAATGGGGAACTGCCACCAGACAGTAATGAGGAACTCACGTCCAGATGTAAAGGTAAAGAATCAGAGTGTGTGTGTGACAGGATCGTGCGTGTGTGTGTGTGTGTGTGTGTGTGTGTGTGAGACAGGATCATGTGTATGTGTGACAGGATCATGTGTGTGTGTGACACAATTATGTGTGTGTGTGACAGGATCGCGTGTGTGTGACAGGATTGTCTGAGTGTGTGTGTGTGTGTGTGTGTGTGTGTGTGTGAGAGTGTGAGACAGGATTGTGTGTGTGTGCGTGTGATATCTGTAAGAATGAATCATAAATATGTTGCATAACATTCTTCATGGGCGTTGAGCAGAATGAAATGCTAAAAATAAAAACATTACACAATTCAACAGACAACAGAATAATACACACTATTGCTGCATCAGTTCGGCTTTGGTGGTAAGTTATATAAGGCACTAAATGCATGCTTGAAGTTTTACACAAAAATACTGTTTCAAGGTATGAAAAAAATGCTACATTTAAAATTTTGGAACCCATTCACTTCGGAATTTTAAGCTCAATATCCAAATTTAAAATTCAGAACACAGATAGAACCTTCTAATTCTCAGCTCAAATGCTTCCATATTTAGTTCAAAAGTACAAAAAATATGTTAATAAAGACAAAATGATGGTGGTAATGGAGGAACATCAGGCTTCAGTGGAGGATGGATAATCTTATCCCTCTGCAGCCCATTAGAGCAGCTCTCATCTCCAGATCAGATTTTAATTCACAACAAACCATCTGCCTGGTAATACTGTCATAATGTATACGTTCACAACAAGAAACAGCGACAATGTTAACAGTGCAAGGAACAGGGTTGGGCAGCCAGCCCTGCTCTAGCTATTGAATGAGGTGTGCTCTGTTAGGGTTGGAGTGAAAACCTACAGGACAGTAGATCTCCAGAAACAGGGTTGGGCAGCCCTGCTCTAGCTGTTGAATGAGGTGTGCTCTGTTAGGGTTGGAGTGAAAACCTACAGGACAGTAGATCTCCAGAAACAGGGTTGGGCAGCCCTGCTCTAGCTGTTGAATGAGGTGTGCTCCGTTAGGGTTGGAGTGAAAACCTACAGGATAGTAGATCTCCAGAAACAGGGTTGGGCAGCCCTGCTCTATCTGTTGAATGAGGTGTGCTCTGTTAGGGTTGGAGTGAAAACCTACAGGACGGTAAAGTAAAGGTGAAGTAAAGCAGAAGTAAGGGATGTGAGCAGTAATTTACCGTTCAGGTGAAAATTCTCAGGTCTGTTCTGGTTAATCTGGTAAATCGTATTACTTCTGTAGTTTACGGATTACATTACATTATTGGCATTTGGCAGACACTCTTATCCAGAGCGACATACAGTTGATTAGACTAAGCAGGAGACAATCCTCCCCTGGAGCAATGCAGGGTTAAGGGCCTTGCTCAAGGGCCCAATGGCTGTGCGGATCTTATTGTGGCTACACCGGGATTAGAACCACCGACCTTGTGTGTCCCAGTCATTTACCTTAGCCACTACAGGCCGCCCTGATTAAAGTTAATGATTTGACGGCTATATGTCCGTTCACTCTGGTATTGCCATCTTTGCCCATGAGAAGCAACCGTAACCTAAACTCAGCAATTTGAAAGACTACACTTGAAAAATGGAAGTAAAATGCTGCAAAGAGTTAATAAATTTCCACTTCTTAGGGAACATTTACAGAAAAGACTCCCGCTGCCAAAACCAGCTTCTAACATTTTACAAGTGAGAGAGTTTCCAAGATCAACATTTTGCTGCCAACAAAGGAGTCAGCTCCGCTGCGTCTGCTTGGAGACGGGCTGGTGATCAGCTCATTACTCCCACATCTGAAACTACAGACTAAAGCCTCCACAAAGAAATTATACCACAGTCAATTCTGGCCAAAAACGGCCCCACGTCTGGAACATTTCAGCCCATTTCTCTACCACGGACCCATTCTCACATCTTTCATACAAATGAGAAACGTACAATCTCCAGTTAACATATCGGTGTTATCCCATGTTGAATTTCACAAACATGAGGAAGCGACAATCGCCAGATAACGTGAATTGCAATGCAAACCATGTTTAATAAAAATAATTTACTTACAACCACTCAAATGTCAATTTCTGGCATTTACAAAACCCAAAGGGGGTGACGTGGAGCATAAAGAAATGAACAAACTGAAAGAGAGAAATACAGATCGTCTCACAGAGATCTGAGGTAGCGCTGCCACTCGGGGGAGGATAAGGACAGCAGTCTTCCTCACCCAAAAGATGGTGGGATAGTCAAGATGTTAAAATGTATGTGTCCGCTGTGGGCCATAATAAGGCTTGTATTGAAAGCAAAAATAAAACAAAAATGCAAAAGCATTCTGCACACTGAAGCCCAGGGCTTCTCACACAGAGCACTGGCTACCACAGCTCACTCTAAAACAATGCATTAGGTTCAACAGAATGTAGCAGTCTACCATTTTATATTCTGTAATGCAATTTCTGAAATTAAGTATATATTAAAGCTTGAATATTACAGCAGACCCGCACTGGGAATTGTGCAGTACCATCAATGCAAATAAACAGTTTTGCAATTTATTCTAGCTGTATTAATGATCGGGAAAGTGGGTGGTGTTTCTTGTATAAACTGAAAGCATTATCCCACATATTGTGAATATAAATAAAATTGGAACAGTGTATACTGGCACAAGCCTAATTAGGAGATGAGATTAAAATTATGAGGGAAAAAATGTATAATTTACAAGTGATTTCACAATGTCTCTTCTGGACTGCAGGACTTGATGTAATATGGGATTTGTTCAGCACATCTGTAGGCATGGCAACCAAAGCCATCATTTTGCAACCAGCTCTCCATATGACCTGACTACAGCTATGAATCACCAGCAAAACAAAGTTGTGTATCTTGTTAATCTCACCATCTTTGTTCACACATACACAGAGACGCGCGCGCACACAGACGGGGCTCTAATCCCATTGGCCTAGTTCCTACTGTCCTGCAGGCTATAACGGCATAAGGCAGAGCCTGTAACATACAGACAGGAGGACGGTCACCCCATCTGCTATCAAATCACACACCAAAAAATAACTACATTGTTTCATGGTGCAGTAAATAATGCATATAATCCTCAGAACTCAGTAACTGAGCTAGAATACATTTATTAAAATGTATTTATAATTTATCACGAAATGACAAATGTATGCACTGCATTCTGATTCGCTGTTCTGGGCATAATAAAGTGTGCCAATGGGAATATGACGCGGACACACCACATCCACACAGTCAAAGCTTCATACACACCACATCCACACAGTCAAAGCTTCATACACACCACATCCACACAGTCAAAGCTTCATATACACAACATCCACACAGTCAAAGCTTCATACACACCACATCCACACAGTCCTCAGGCTTCATACACACCACATCCACACAGTCAAAGCTTCATACACACCACATCCACACAGTCAAAGCCTCATACACACCACATCCACACAGACAAAGCTTCATACACACCACATCCACACAGTCCTCAGGCTCCATACACACCACATCCACACAGTCCTCAGGCTCCATACACACTAAATCCACACAGTCAAAGCTTCATACACACCACATCCACACAGTCAAAGCTCCATACACACCACATCCACACTGTCCTCAGGCTTCATACACACCACATCCACACAGTCAAAGCTTCATACACACCACATCCACACAGTCAAAGCTTCATACACACCACATTCACACAGTCAAAGCTCCATACACACCATATTCACACAGTCCTCAGGCTCCATACACACCACATCCACACAGTCCTCAGGCTCCGTACACACTAAATCCACACAGTCAAAGCTTCATACACACCACATCCACACAGTCAAAGCTCCATACACACCACATCCACACTGTCCTCAGGCTTCATACACACCACATCCACACAGTCAAAGCTTCATACACACCACATCCACACAGTCAAAGCTTCATACACACCAGATCCACACAGTCAAAGCTTCAAACACAACACATTCACACAGTCAAAGCTTCATACACACCACATTCACACAGTCAAAGCTCCATACACACCACATCCACACAGTCCTCAGGCTCCATACACACCACATCCACACAGTCAAAGCTTCATACACACCAGATCCACAGTCAAAGCTTCAAACACAACACATCCACACAGTCAAAGCTTCATACACACCACATTCACACAGTCAAAGCTTCATACACACCACATTCACACAGTCATAGCTTCATACACACCACATCCACACAGTCAAAGCTTCATACACACCACATCCACACAGCTCTACCCTTCTGACCGGCGATCTCGCTCGACCCTTCTGGAAACGCCGGCACATTCAGCGTAAAACAAACCCCCCCTGCAGCCTGGCCCACTGCTGCACACACAGCTGGGGCCGAACACCCCCCATCCACCCCCCATCCACCCCCCAACCCCTCCTGGCTCTCTGGCCAGCCCAGGAATGGATATCTAAAGATGCACCCAAGAGGGATGAGACATTATATTATAATATATTATGATATTATTATATAATTATATAATGCATTCATGAATTAATGAGGACTGTATTTGTACTGAGCATAACAATATTTATTATTATTATTATTATTATTATTATTATTATTATTATTATTATATAAGGCTTGTGGACTGTTGATATATTAATGGGGACTGGATATGGAGTGAGCACTGTTGGAAAAAGCAGATCAGTTCCCTCCCTGTGTCCGGCTCAGACCCCTCCCTCCGGTGGACCAAAGACAACCATAGAAACCACAAAGCTGCACTGTGACTTTAAGATCCCTCACCATGGCAACCAATCTGACAACCAGCTCTTTTTTAACCTGCGTTCGGCGCAACAGACGGTAACACATAGCGCATAAATCAGGATCCGCCGCTCGACTGTTCTGAAAATCCACAACGTCCACAAATCCACAAATGTCACAACGAAGGCAAAAGAGAAGGGGGAATAGGATTAGAAAATAAAATCGCGAGGCTCGTGACAGCTCAGTCGAACCGCGTCAGAATTGAAAATTTGGGACATCGTTTTTTACGTCTTGATTCATGAAGTAGCAACAAGAGCTGCCTGCTCATTAACAAACCGCTAACGAGCGCGACATCGCCAGGGCTGTGCTGTCGGCCGCCCCGCTGAGTGGCTGTGAATAGGCCAACATTGAGATCGCGGGGAGGGAGCTTCGCTTCAGCGGGAATCGCTACTCAGTAAACTCCAATCACATCATTTCATATTACAATAAACAATGGCCCGCTTTGTCGCAGGGGACTTATTAAGCACTAAAAAAATAACACAACTGTTTCTGCGGTAACACACTAGCCAACGGAGAGGAGCTCAGAGAACATACAGAAAAAATCTGTTAAGCAAATGTATATATTTAAGGGTGGGGGAAATGAGGTTAAATAACAAATACGTATGTTAGGTGGCTAGGGAGATGTTTATGCTGTGTATTCTGAGGATAACAATATTAATATGTAAACACTCTGTGCCACTGGGTTTTACATAACCACTCATTAAAGAACTATCACCCAAAACAAACTTTGATTCAGCCACCAGAACAGTCAGAGAAGTGTCTGCTATTCACACTGAAAATGTTCAGCTAGAGTTCTGCTAGAAAATGCAAACTAGGTGACATGGAGACATTAATTTCTGCAAGATCCAAGTTTCCTTCATTGTTCCTGATCTTGTAGACCAAGGCTCACTCCATGACAGCTGGTACCCTGGACTGAACAGGAATACTATTTTTACAGAATCATCTTGAAAAGCATAAAACAGATGATGTCATTTCCTGTCAGGGCTGAGGAATTTGTTGAGTTCAAGAAGCAGAGATAACAGAAATAACATTTTATTCTCACCCACGTTACTCGTGACCCACGGCACAGTATTAAAATAATAACATTTCATTCTCACACACATTACTCATGACCTATGGTACAGTATTAAAATATCTCGGACACAATTGGTGAGTCATTTTTTCCAGATGACCACTGTGCTGAGTGTCATGCAGACCAAAAACAAGAAACAGAAGAGGTTGAAACGTCTGAACAGGGTGGAAAAAAACAGCCACTCTCTGCAACTGTGAAGGACACAAGTATGAACAAAGAAGGACTGTGTGCAGCTCAGTTGTGATTCACAGAATTTGATTGCCCTCTCGTCCTAAGTCCTGAAGCAGCACACAGCAGGAAGACGCGTATGATTCAGTCATCTAAAGAAACGGGGAAACGGACAGCCTGTTTGAGTGGCAGCAGTGGCCTCGAGTGCAGTCTGCTGGAATAAAGATACTCAGGAGTTTATTTATTTATTTATTTTTTTTAAAGAAAGTACTCTTCTGAAACCCAGAAGGACTCTAAATTAGACAATATAAATAAATCCCACAAAGAATAGACCTTGCAGATTAAGAAAAAGCTTAATCATATACAAAAACACAGCTAATGCAGAGAGATATCTATATTATAACGATTGACTGCATGTAAACACTGACAGCATGCTGTATATCATCCATTCAGCAATAGTGACCGATTTGTGGTTACATAGTCCTTGCAACTCGTCTTTGTTTGCATCTAAATTATACGAAGCCTCTAAGCTCGCACTGCTGATATTAATGAAATCACTTCCATCTGTCAGAACAGCAGAATCCCTCCCCCTATTTCGACGCAGACTCAAAACCCACCTTTTCAAACTCTACCTTAGTCCTCCCTCCTGATTTCCCCTGCCCCTCCTTTCTGATATCCCTATCCTTGTCTAACCCCCCCCCCCCCCCCCCCCCAAAAAAAGAAGAAAAAAAAGTGCACTTATGATGACGACTATGTTTAGAACAGCATTTCATGTGTATTTTGCTAGTTCTGGATGTGATGCTTTGACTTATGGTAGAACCTATGCACTTGTAAATCGCTTTGGATTAAAAGCGTCTGCCAAATGACAAAAATGTAAATGTAAATCTGAATTTTCCATCCGGTGAAGTTTAGCATGATTCTGGATAAAGATAAATGGAGCACATCGTGTCTGACTATAGTGGCATCACCATGACCTTGTTGGGGTTCTTGTTTCTATAGTGAAGGGTGTGGTCTATCGCCCTCTGATTCAGAGTCCTGAATATTACATTACATTAATGGCATTTAGCAGACGCTCTTATCCACAGCGACGTACAATGAAGTGCAGATTGAACACAGGAACAAGTGTGAAGAGGACCCTAGAGGACAGTATGGTTGCGAGTCCCAGCGTGACCAGATACAATCGGAACCCTTATGGATACCCGGATGGATATTCAGCCATCCATCACTGTCACCATTCCCACAGACCTCCACAACGTGGCGCTGCCTAGCAACAGAGGCTGCTGAGGGGGCAGGTGAGTCACATGACTCCCATCTGACTTTGCAGAACTCTGGCTGACAACATTACATAAAAATTCAACGGGTTTACAACTCTGCTGCACAGCTGATAGAATACAAATAATAACATTCAAGAAATAATCAAAAGCAACCAAATTATTTTAAAATGGTAAATGGACAACAGTTATATAGTGCTTTTTCTACGGATGCACAAAATGCTTTAAAATCAATGCTTCTCATTCACACAAATGCACAGGAATGAAAAATGAGTCAAACAGACACAGGGTCTCTCATAAGGTTTCTTTCTCAAGGACACTTTTTGCAGAGGGCCAGGGATCAAACCGGCAAACCTCTTTACCTCCTGAGCTAATGTCACCTCCATCTTATTTTTTGTAAAATAAGAGAAAGTTTCACTATGAGTGAATGCTACAGTCGCTGCAGATGTGACACAGGAAGTACAAAGTGTGGAGGTCAGATACGACTCACCCTGTTGTGACCTCCCTGCCTACAGCACCCCACAGCCTTGCCCTCAGAGTGTGTGGTCTGGTCCTGGCAGTGTGCCTCAATACGTCTCAGTATCAGAGCTGGATTAAATACATCATCGTTTTTGATCCAAATACTTTTCAGAACTTATCTGGTGTACAAACCCCACCTTCTGGTACTCTTGGTTGGCTAAGTTGAAATAGGCAAGGTCAATCGAGCACAGAAAAGTATCAGAATCCAAACCAATCACGTATTCCACCCACGTCTGCTCAGGAAACACCCCAAAACAGTTCATATGATAACACCATTATTAGACTTGATTTCAATTCTTAAAGAGCTGCTCCATTCAGGTTCTGTTTCAAGTCCAGTCCCGTTTGCAGCAGGCCTGTTAGCTCCACGTGCATGCTGTACACTCAGTACAGCCAATGTCGGATAGTCTGCATACATCCCATAATTGCATTCTTTGTTTGCCTAATTCCGGGGCATGGCCCAGCCAATCTTTGTATAACCTCGTCTGGGTTTAAGAGTGATGTTATCCTACGATTAAAACAGCCTGATAAACTGATTAAAGCACAGGAGTGCTGAAAGGTAATGGCCGATCATATCAGGCCATATGGAAACACACATCAGACCTTCATGTTCCATTTTTATTAAACTAAAATCAGCAGATTTATCATTTATGAAGGGCAAACAGAATTTACATTTAGGCCAATTAAAAACAGCTGCGCGTTCATTTCTGATGAATCAACCACACACTGCAGCACATCATCCCAGCAGGTAAGGCAAAGTCTGGATCTAAAATACGCGCTTGTGGAATTAAGAATGACTTTCGTCGGTATAAATGTTTCAGCAAACATAATTACTCGGAAAATTAAACAAGCCTTCCCATTACTTGCCCAAGTAAATAACTCCCAGTAGCCAGTATAGTTGGCCAGAAAATAAACATATATAAAGTATAAAGCCAGTCAATCACCCAGCCAAGCCATGGCATTTTACAATTTCACAAACCCTTAAACACAAAGGGGAATGCAAGGTAAATTGTTTTCAGCTGCAGACTGTCTGTAAGTGCTCATGTGTTCTCTGGAGAAGGCTGGACCCCCAGGTGCATGTGCAGAGAGGCATTCCCTAGAAAGCACGGGGAGATGATGTGTGCTGGAAGGCTTGCAGACAGAGGCTATTTCCCACAGTAACCCGTATGGATGTTTCGCAAAACAATAGGACTAAATGAGTGATCCTCAGGAGTACAAAGGCAGCACTTTGGGGATTTTGGAGGGATTTCATGATCCAGAGAACAGCCATGGGGGAGGGGTCTGCGTGAGACGATGGGCAGGGTTTCTGCTGTCCTGACGGGGGCCTGCTGTCCTGACCGGGCGAAGCTGATTGAGCAGCGAGGTGAGGGAAAGTACCACAGAACACTCTCAGATACACAGACGGCACGGCTCTACGGACAGTGGGACTACGGACTCTTTTGCAGCTGCATAAGATCCACAACGATAGCTCTTTTTTGGGAAACAGCTAGGATATATCAATGAGTCGTTCAAACCCTGCCTGAATTCCAACAGCGAATAGTTAAAATCACCATGAAACGCACGTCACTCGGAATTATTCAATTCCATTTAAACTCAAAGCTAACTGCACAATTACGCAGATAATAAAGCCATCCCACTAGAACAAACATATATTTCAGCGATGTAACTGCAAAGTGACACTGCTTTCTGAAATAACGTGTAACCCACAATACAATAATGAAAATGAACACGTAATTATTCATATGCAAGATATATCTAAGGCACGTGCGCGATTAGTTCACGATCAATAACGGGAGCGATACCCTCGGCTCACAAAAACAAAGCGGAATTAAGTACAGTTAAAGTCCTGGCAGCGAAAGTACTTCACTTTCAGCAAGAAGTCAAACAGTTAGGATAGATATCCCTCAGGTCCAAGTGAAGTGCCCATGGTGTGCCTCTTTGTTAAATGAAATCAGGACTCTGACACAATCGGGGGAAAAAATCAAATCGTTTCAGGAAAAACGCTCTTAAAATACTGAACAGGATCAGTGCCAGCGTTAGTTAATTTAGAGCTCCCTCAACAAATTATCATGGAAACGATGCTGGGTATTCCTAACTTTCACACTGGTTATCCTATATTAACTTTTCTACAAATAAAAATGTATTGTCCGTACGCACTCATTTTAAAATGGTCACATACCCATGTTGTCGTCTTCGCAGAGTTTCAAGAGTTGGATGAAGCGGAAAGTTGGAAGAAAGTGAATGTTGCCACCGCAGATGCCAAACACTGTGAGCGCTTCACCACGTCCAGTTCAGAGCTGTGACGTCAACGCCAGGGATTACCGTGGCGGAGCAGCGGGATCGGGCCCCTCGTATTGTTTCCATGCAGAGAAAAGTGTGGAACTTTGCAGTACCGACAACCCATGTAAAACGTTCCTTACCCCACTTTTAAAACCCATTTGTGTAATGTGCGGAAATAAAACCGTCTGCTTCTGTCGAAAAGGGGCCTATAATGGGAAGATAATTATGCCTAACGTTTGTCTAACATTTAAGTATCACACAGAACGAAAAAATGAAATCGAGTCTCAAACCTTTTTTGCACAGAAGCATGATGCATTTTACAACGAAATGCCTTATTTTTCCATTATTGTATATTCTATCGGGAGAAAATGGTCCAAAAAAAATGGCTCACATTCCTGGGTGATAATTGCTAATGCAGATTCTCTGCCGACATCCTGCGGGATAAATATTGTCGCATCCTTCCTAGTCACCTGGGAGCCGTCATTAGTCCTTCTGTAACCAGTTCTGCCGATTCCTGCAATATGTTCGTGCGACCGCTCACCCATTTCCCACAACTGCATAGTTGGCCACGGTTATATGATACTAATATTTTCCTGAACTAATACAGCAACATACTGTAAGCTACTGCACCGTAGCATGTCAGACATGTAATTGTGTTACTTAAAACAACTACTGTAGCCTAATAATTGTGAACTGAGTTCAGACAGCGATGGTTTGTATTGCCTAACCACTTAACCAGATAATACAATTTAGGCCTGATTAATGGGCGTACCCAACGATGGGTCATTGACGCAGTGTATCATGTTTTATGCCATACATGTTGTCCATGTAAGCAAATAAACACTCAAATAAAAACGAAACGACTCATCCTTCTAAAAAAAAAAGCAGTTAGTCGAGGGAACTGTGCGTCCAGGGATTTTACCCAGAATCCGCCTGGCACATCCTGAAGCGGTGGTACTGCAGATCGCGCACGCTTCAACTGGTTACCATGGAAGCAGCAGGCTGTTCACCGCGCGCCAGGCTGAACTAGCAGAGTTGGACCGAACCGAACCGAACCGGCGGCCATTTAAGGGCACAGACATACTTCGAAAGACTATAGTCAGTTTACCTTTAACATAAAACAGAAGCATCTAATTGGTGCTTTAATTCATACGTTTTATGGCGGGAGAGCATTTGAAAACGTACTGTGTAGAGTATTCAGTTGTATGTAAGAAGTATATTAGGTTGTTTCAACCTAAATCTTGCCCTGGACTGAACACCACAGAACGTCTTGGCCTTTCAGCAGGTGCTTTGCGGAGCCAATTACACTGCTTATGCACTTTATTATCCGTGAAGTACAGCAAAGATTAAAATCTAAAACTTTTACAATCTCAGACTGTATCAAAAGATCAAACTAATGCTTCCCACAATTTCTAAAAAAGGACAAAAGTGGCTTAAATAAACCCAGCGTAATGTGTATACCTTAGCGAGCTCTTCAGTAAAATAAACTCCAGATTATGGCTCTCTGTGGTCAGAAACTAAAAGAGGAGGCCATTGCTGAACCACTCGGGTTACTGCGGTCTACACTCGAAAGCACACAGCGCCCCCTCCCCCATCCTGTACACTCATAAGCACACAGCGCCCCCTCCCCCATCCTGAAGACCAGAGGAACGGCTGTTTCCAGGCTTGCCAAGGCCTTCACGCTCAGACATAATCAAACAGGTCAGCTGACATAATCAACCAGGTCAGCTGACACAGCAGCAATTTACCCAGAGACCTCAGCTGCTTTTCTGACTCGTCTGACCACCACTACATTTAAGAACTCGCATTACTGAACAGAACAGCATTACTTTAAGACACCACCACCACCACCACCATCACCACCACTACCACCACCACCACCACCGCCGCTAACACTGCTGCTAACGCCACCACCATCACCACCACCACAACCACCACCACCACCATTACCACCAAGAACACATGCTACTGAGAGGCAGGTGACCCCAGTCAGAGGTCACTCTGTATCTACTGTTGTGTTTGACATGCCTCTACTGTGACGACAGCTCGGAGAGGATGTGTGTGTGCGTGCATGCGTATGTGTGTCATTGTTTGTGTGTGTGTGTGCGTGTCATCGTGTGTGATTGTGTGCGTGTGCGCGTGCCTGTGTATGTGTGCGTGTGAGCGAGTGCGTGTGTGCGCGTGCATGAACGTGTGTGTGCGTGCATGTGCGTGTGTACGTGAGTGTGTGTGCGTGCGTGCACGTGCGTGTGTGTCATTGTGAGAAAAGTGGGAGGGGGCGAAGGCAGGGGGCATTCTGAGATGAGCAGAGCGGTGGAGCAGCAGGTGACTGTAGTCAAGGACATGCAGCTGCTCCTGGAGACACCCCCGGCAACGGCAGAGAGGGAGGGAGCACCCCCCCCGCTGACCAGCCAAACTGCAGTTTCACTTACACTCATACACACACACTGTGTGGCTCTATGCAAGCAGCGATGCTACAATCAGTGATTGTGTGCGTGTGTCTGTGTGTGTGCGTGAGTGTGTGCGAGTGAGTGTGAGTATGTGTGCGTGCATGTGAATGTGCGTGTGTGTGCGCGTGCGTGTTTGCGCATGCATGTGAGTGTGTGTGTGCGCGTGTGTGTGCGCACGTAAGTGTGTGCGTGTGTGTGAGAGTGTGTGTGTGTGTGAGCGCGTGTGTGCGAGCGTGTGTGTGTGTGTGTGTGTGTGTGTGTGTGAGCATGAGTGTGTGAGAGTGTGTGTGTGCGTAACACTGTTTGTCTCCGGTCGCATGGCCGTATAGATGTTCAGTGTCCCCATGGCAACGGGAGCTCCAGCTTAATCATTGGCTCTCAGCCGCGGGGCTCCTGTTCATACAGGCGCCATTTTCTAGCCGCTACGCACGCATCTTCAGATGATGTCATTTCACATTTGCTTAATTGGAATGAAAAGAATTAAAACAATCTGCACATTCTGAATATGGCATACAAGACATGTAACATGCTATCCATGAAATTCTATAAAATGGCAGACCTAATGCAGAGAGATTTAAAATGGCTCCGTGAACAGAAGGAAGGAGAGAGTGGAAAGTGTGAAAGTTGAGAGAGCAGCGTAAAGGCCCGTGACCTCATCCCCTCCTCATTATTACATCATTTCCTCCAATGGAACCAACCAGCTTAGTCCAGAAACAGCCCTTTAAGGGGTCAAAATATGATTAGAATGTACTTAACTGAAAAAAGTTCACGAGACTGAAATCACAGTGCTGTACCGCTCACTGATGTGGAAGTGTCAGGTGGTGTGGAGCATTATGGGTAGGTGGTTCTCAGGAGAGGCACTGTCACACCTTTGAGCGGAAATGAAGCTCTTCAGTCCTTACCCACACGTGTGAACGGAGCACTAAACACACGTATTAAAGGCTGTGTAAATGGACAGAGCATCTGGTAAACGGCAAAAATGTCTCCCCTCTGGTGTCAATGAGGGGTCACGTTGTGCATCATCTGCATAGCAGTGGAGGTCGGCATTGCGTCTCGTGGAATCGCCCAGGGGAGCAACACAATCCCACCATGTCTACAGAGCCTGCATTAGATAACCACCCTGCCTCTTGGCAATCAGTCATTTAAATAAAGATCTGCTACCATGACGATTCCTTTCCACTCCATAGTCTACATAGGGGCGACATGGCTCAGGCAGTAAGAGCAGTCGTCTGGCAGTTGGAAAGGTTGCCGGTTTGGGCTGTGTCGAGGTGTCCCAGAGCAAGACACCTAACCCCCAAATGCTCCTGACGAGCTGGTCGGTGCCTTGCATGGCAGCCAATCGCCGTTGGTGTATGAACGGGTGAATGAAAAGTATCAATTGTACAGTGCTTTGGATAAAGGCGCTATATAAATGCCAACCATTTACCATTTTGTCTCACAGGGAGCGTTTCCTCAGACTTCTGAAATCTGTGGTTTTTGGCTAAAGAAACAGTTTAGCAAACACCAGCATCCTACATTAGATCTGCAAATGTGAGCCGTGACGTGTATAAGATGAGGAGCCAATAAATGACCAGAAGCCCCGGGCAGCAGCTGCAGATGAGCAGGGCTGGGCTGGGTTAGCATGCACAGAACCAGAGATGAGCAGGGCTGGGCTGGGTTAGCATGCACAGAACCAGAGATGGGCTGGGCTGGGCTGGGCTGGGCTGGGCTGGGCTGGGCTGGGCTGGGCTGGGCTGGGCTGGCACACGCACAGTGGAACCACACCGCGCTCACTATACGGGTCAGATATCGAACCTGAATATCTGACCCGTTTTAAAACCCATCTCAGGTCTACTACATGGGCAACGGGCTCGGCACCTACACCATCTCTGTATTATGTATTCTGTAAAATAATCTGAGCAAAAATAACGAAATTTCAATCCGAGGAAACCTGACACAAGTCGACTCAATTTAGGAAAACGGAGTACAGTGAATAATCAGACAGAGTAGTGAGGGTGGCCAGGTCGGGCAGCGTGAACTGAGCTGCACTCGTCAGGGGCATCTATTACATGCACAGAATTAACATGGCAACATATCATTTTAATAAATTCAACAGACAGAAAATATATTGTATACATTACATACAACATTATAACTTCTTACAGTGAGGATCAGAGTGGTTTGTGGGTGAGTGACTGGGAATGCACATGACTATGTTTCATTGGTCAATTACTTTTGGACAAATATTAATAATTATGTATAGGCCCATATACAAATATACTGTAGGCTATACATACTCAGGAGGCATATATAAATGAGCATGAATCATAGCAATATGCACTCTTTCATGCAGGATCTAACAATTAATCACTCTAGTTTAAAAATTGTATGCTATGTACCAAGACAGTTTGTGGGCAAGCTTTGTTGAAAGAATGATACAAATTTGTGGTCTTAAATAGGACATGAAAACATAAATAAAGCATGCTTTAGAAAAGCGCAAAATAAGCATATTGCCTCTAAATTCAATATGCAAAATTGTCAATAGTCTTTTCAGTGCACAACGCCAAGATTGTTTAAGATTCAAACCTCTGAAAGAATCCACCATCTGCCCAGTGGTGAGTACAGTGGGTGTTGTTTGACGTACAGTAGGCATTATACGTGGCTGCAGGGCTGTTGTTGTTAGGGCTGATCAACTTAAGTCCTTTGAGGCTTTTCATTTCACTTAAAACATATTGTGATGAATTTATATTTAAGCCTTTTAACCCAATACAGTCATCACATGGCTTTTAACCCAATACAGTCATCACATGGCTTTTAAGCATAAATTATTCAGCATACTCACGGAAACCTGTTTATTGTACATTCTGAGGAAACACACAGCCAGCGAATATTCTAGGCCTGTACACAAACACCATCCCCAAAAGACCGGTGTGGCATGAACAAGGAGCGTTTCCATTTAAAACCGAACGTGAAGGCACATCGGGACCGCAGTGGGTTCAGGACTACCCCCCCGTCCCAAAACCATCGGTGCGAACTCTCGCCGGACGGCGTATGAAAGTCCCCTCACAAGCTGAGACTCAGGGCTCGGTAGTGCGAGACCTCACCTCCCCAAACGCCGTGCCTTTAGGGGGACCGCAGCGTGCCCGGGGGCTACAGTCTCAGCGGGATGACGGGCCAGTACTTGGGCTGCTTGCGGTCGCAGTTGCGGTCGAAGGCCAGCTGCACGGCGGTCTCCATGCCCTGGATCCTGGCCGCATCCTCGCCGTACAGCCGACGCATCTCCACGGCCCTGCGCTGCCCCGGACGCTCCACCGGGGGCGCCGCGCTCAGCAGGGAAACCCTGTGCAGGTCGCGGTCGGCCAACACGTACGAGGCCTGCTGCTCTGCATCCCGGCGCTGCTGCTCCTCTGGGGGGGGGTAAAGGGGGGGGGGTGTTAATGTACAGCACAAAGTCAGTTTTGAGACTGTCAATGTTATTATCTGACAAGGATGAACTTCACCGTTTCCTTATAATTCTTGACTAGATTGACTAGTACTTTCTGATATGAGATTTCAGAATTTGCTTATGTTGGCAAGATTCCCCTCACAAAATAAGGTGGAGCCATTTTAGAAGGAACAGTGTCTCCATTTGTGAGGTGCATACGACCAGGGCAAAAAAAAAAAAAACCCAGTCCACAGATAATATTCTGTGTAACACCGAGCAGGGAGAGATGGGTATGCTGGGTAGGACAGGGCAGAAATATGTGATTACCTCCAGGGGTACGATGTATTACTGTAACCACAGAAAAAAAACATCCTCACAGAGCGCGCACACAATCATATCAGGCTCACACTGACAGGCCTGGACCAGTGACCCTGTACCTCACCACAGACAGAGCGTGCTGAACCTCACTCAAACCTGTATATCACCACAGACAGAGCGTGCTGAACCTCACTCACACCTGTATATCACCACAGACAGAGCATGCTAAACCTCACTCAAACCTGTATATCACCACAGACAGAGCATGCTAAACCTCACTCAAACCTGTATATCACCACAGACAGAGCGTGCTAAACCTCACTCAAACCTGTATATCACCACAGACAGAGCGTGCTGAACCTCACTCAAACCTGTATATCACCACAGACAGAACGTGCTAAACCTCACTCAAACCTGTATATCACCACAGACAGAGCGTGCTGAACCTCACTCAAACCTGTACATCACCACAGACAGCGTGCTAAACCTCACACAAACCTGTACATCACCACAGACAGAGCGTGCTGAACCTCACTCAAACCTGTATATCACCACAGACAGAGCATGCTAAACCTCACACAAACCTGTATATCACCACAGACAGAGCGTGCTGAACCTCACTCAAACCTGTATATCACCACAGACAGAGCGTGCTGAACCTCAGACTCCTTTGTGACTGTAAGCAGGAAACTGGTTTTCAGTGCAGCACAATCCTGACCGTCAACTGAGCTATTTTATACATTTTTTACATTTTGAATTTGGACAGAAGCTTGTTTTGTGTGTAGCCTGCAGAAGAACTTCACAGCCCACAGAACACGTCACTGGCTCTCACGCTGTCGGATGAGGGGGGTCACGGGTTCAAATCCCAGCTACAGTATTCTACAGCAGCTACAGGCACAGCATGTACGTGCAGCAGCACGAGTAACAGTATTAAAAACAAACGAGACGCCTCCCCTCGTTAAACACGAACGAGACGCCTCCCCTCGTTAAACACGAACGAGACGCCTCCCCTCGTTAAACACGAACGAGACGCCTCCCCTCGTTAAACACGAACGAGACCTCCCCTCGTTAAACAGGAACGAGACGCCTCCCCTCGTTAAACACGAACGAGACGCCTCCCCTCGTTAAACACGAACGAGACACCTCCCCTCGTTAAACACGAACGAGACACCTCCCCTCGTTAAACACGAACGAGACGCCTCCCCTCGTTAAACACGAACGAGACGCCCCCCCTCGTTAAACACGAACGAGACGCCCCCCCTCGTTAAACACGAACGAGACGCCCCCCCTCGCTAAACAGGAACGAGACGCCTCCCCTCGCTAAACAGGAACGAGACGCCTCCCCTCGTTAAACACGAACGAGACGCCTCCCCTCGTTAAACACGAACGAGACGCCTCCCCTCGTTAAACACGAACGAGACGCCTCCCCTCGTTAAACACGAACGAAACGCCTCCCCTCGTTAAACACGAACGAGACGCCTCCCCTCGTTAAACACAAACGAGACGCCTCCCCTCGTTAAACACGAACGAGACGCCTCCCCTCGTTAAACACGGACGAGACGCCTCCCCTCGTTAAACACGGACGAGACGCCTCCCCTCGTTAAACACGAACGAGACGCCTCCCCTCGCTAAACACGAACGAGACGCCTCCCCTCGCTAAACACGAACGAGACGCCTCCCCTCGCTAAACACGAACGAGACGCCTCCCCTCGCTAAACACGAACGAGACGTCTCCCCTCGTTAAACACGGACGAGACGTCTCCCCTCGTTAAACACGAACGAGCCGTCTCCCTCCATCTCCAGGAGCGAACAGAGCCCGGCCTCACAGCCCGAGTTGGGCGGTTCGGCTCCAGTTTCCCGCAGGATAACATTCCTGGCTCCCCCTCCCTGGGGAAGGAGGCGGGAAACTCAGCGCTTCATCAGATAGTGTTTTTACGACCTATAGGCCAGACAATAAAATACAAAATAGTTTTTTTAATATTATTACCTTTATACGATTAAAGGCAAAGTGCTACACTGAACCAAATGCAGTTAAATTAACAGCACTATACAGACGTGAGACTCGAGCCATTCGTGGGCATTTCCATTATCCACCACTGGATGGCACCAGTAGCACCAGTTCAGGCCCTGTAAAACGACTGAACATACAGTCCTGTGCAGCAGAAGTTTTAGGCACTTTATTATACATATGTTTGTGTGTGTGTGTGTGTGTGTGTGTGTGTGTGTGTGTGTGTGTGTGTGTGTGCTAGTATAAAAGCATCCATTGCATTTTATAATTGCTCAGCCCATTTTCTTTAGTGGTAGCAGTAATGTTGAGGCCAACATCAACAGGTTGTCTTTTACAAGATGGACAAACTGAATCCAAATCAAAAGAAATATCTGAAGAAATGTTTCACATATAAAGACAGTTGGGTTAAACCCTACAGTTTAACCCAATGCCATTTACTTCCAAAAATGTTTTTTAGATTGAATTAAGTTTGAAGGTACATAGAAAATAGAATTGATAGAAAGATTCAAACCTCTACAGATAATTAATAGAAAACATGAGAATGGAAAGCAAACTGAAACATTCTTATTGTTTTTTGTTTTTACTGCTAAACAAATTAACTGCAAATAACAGCAAGTAAAAGTGCATCACCCAAACATTGCCAGATGGCAGAAGAGCAGAGTTGTCATGAGTTCCTATATATATATAACCTACAGCTTTCACTCTGAGCCTCAACACTTACAGACACACAGGAGAAGGCTAACGGCAGCCTCGCAGCAGAGTGGGAGAATAATCAACTGGAAGTACATGAAGGGTGAACCGCTTTAGCCTTTGTGCTAGTTTTTTTTTTTTGCAGGTTGCTTGGCAACAATAATCAGCTGATAATACTAGAGCATAAGTGTGAGTGAGAGAGAAAGGATGCAAAAAAAAAAGCATCAAATTTGCAGTGAGAGAGAGGGAGGGAGAGAGAGAGAGAGAATATGAGAGGGGGAGAGAGAGTGAGAGAGAATATGAGAGGGGGAGAGAGTGAGTTCCTGTGCCTCCTGCATTCTGTACACAGGGCTGTCGGACTGGCATTGGCAGTGTTTGCCCAGTTAGAATGCAGACTACCTCCTACAGGCCACAGCCTGGCGAAACCTATTCAATAAAAAATAAAAAATAAAACCTTCTACTGCCAATCAGTTCTCCAAATGGTGTCACAAGCCATAAATATGCATTTAAATGTCAAGGTACACAGGAAATTTTAATTGTATTTCTTCCAGCTGAACAAACATTTCAGTACGTTGGTGGGCTTTGCTAAGCTCTGCATCTGGTATGTTGTGTGCAGGGAGCGCCGGTTCTGGTCTCACTGTTACTGGGGCAGGACCGTAGCTACTACAGGTGGGAGAGGGCAGCGGAGCAATCGGAGCATAGCAGAATGGCGGACGGAACGGGAGAAGACTGACTGCCGCAGGTAAACCGGCGGCATCTCCATGTCCATCCGGCCCAGGCGTACTCACTCAGCTCCTCGCGGTGTTTCTCCGTCTGCGCGAAGTACTGCCGCAGTTCGTCCGTGATCTCCATGTTGCTGACGTCACACTCGATCTCGCTGTCGGAGCCCGAGTCGCGCTCGTCCGTCTCGCTCCTCTCTCCCGCCGCCGCGTGTTCACCGGCGTGCCAGTCCGCGTAGCGCGGGGGCCCGGCCGCGGGGTTCGGCCAAGGGAACGGGGGGAAGGCATAGGCCGCAAGCGCCCTTCTGTACGCCTGCTTGTGCCTCTCCTGCCAGCTCATGGCCATCCGATAGTGCTGCCAGTACCGGTTATACACCGGGTGGGTGAACCAGGAGAAGACCTCAGCATGCTGAGCCTGGGCACAACAACAGAACAGAATTAACATATCCTCAGGAGAACCCGGGGGTGCGCAACAAGGACCGATCCGTTTCAGGATTGTGTGCCAGCTTCTGGTCTTAATTATTGCATTGACTCAATCATATCTTATCTGACATGTGTAGGAGTACTGGATAGAGCTGCAGACTGCAAGTGTATCCTAATGATTTTACTGCGCTCAAGTACAGGCTTGAACCAGAGTAATTTATAGAGAGACTACAAACCGGGCAGGCTATACGGCTGTGAGCTAACATGGACCATCATGAGCTAACATGGTCTTAAAAGAACACAGGGACGTTGTGCAGTCATTCGTCGTTTTCTCTATAATTATTGGTCAAATTCACATCAAAGTGTCTTAGTATATCACCATAATCAGAAAAACAACCACGGACGTTAACGGACGTTAACTTCGGGTGGAAGCAGGCGCTGCCCGTGTTCTAATGGGAACAGGTGAGTTTAGAGTTGTACAGAACCTCCCAGTGATGGAGATTACCTGTCAAAGTGGCTTCCCGCCACAGACAGACTTTACCAACACTTGGCTGCCCACTCTGACACATTCACACTCCAAAAAAACTGGATTCATGATCAAACTATTTTATTGGAGCAGTCCAGGCCCTCATGCAAGGCTGACATATAGAGGTACAATAGGTAAGATTTTTGTGTTAAAGCATTGTTACAAGACCATTGTAAATCCCTCCCTATCATTTAAAAAGGCTCACTGACATGTTGACTCACCCTCTGCCTGTGTTTATAGTCCTTAAATTCGGGTTTCAAAGTGTACATTTGTCTGTCGTCAAATGCATCAAAACATTGTACACCTGTACAACACTAGCTCAAGCACATTGGTTGAAAATTGGTCCTAACAGCCACAGCCAATGGCGAGGGCATGTAGTAGCCAAAATTGCACTCCATACAAGCAATCACTGAAACAAACAATGCCAGTTTGTTATCGGTAGTAACAATTAGCAATAAGTAACAATAAGTTAATTAGCAATAGTTAGGTTGAAGAATGAACAAATATCCACTTAAGATAAAATATAGGCAATACGAACATGGTAGCAATTGCACAAGCGTTCTGCTTCAGGTGGATATTTGTACATTCGGGAAGCCAAGTAGTAATCGCTCATTTGCTTGTTACAGCGAACTGGTATTGTTTTCCAACTAGATAAGCAATAGTATACAGAGTTTCAGTGATCGCTTGGCTGGAGTGCAATTTTGGCAGCTACACGCTCCTTCTGTCTCTTGTTCACGTGTTCAATCATCCGTAAACTTTTATTTCTCTCAAACGGTAAGTAACACGTTTGTGGTAGACAATCATATCTTAGTTATATAGCCAGCTAGTTAGTTGTCTGTTGTTGCAATTCTTCTCTTGACCGTTGAGTCCGAAATTACCTATTGTACCTTTAACATGAAACAAGCCCGTGAGAATCCCCTCGCTTTCACAGCGTGTGCAACGCTATGAGCACCAAGACTTGGAGCATCACCTTCAACTACATGCCCCACCCGCGCACTTTTTAGCAAAAAAATGATGGCATGAACTTAACTTAACGTTTTTTTCTAATATCATAGTTCGGGGTTTTAAGGCAGATATATTTCGATCAAATGGACTGGGTATTTGAAAACTGTTCAATATCACTGACTTTCTGAAATCAACAAACTTACCATGTCCTTAACGGTTCTTCAGCAGTTCGTTTTCCTGAGAAAAATATAAAATGTAGTCTGCAAAGAATAATCGCTCACTAACCATCAAAACAGATGTAGTCACCTTTTAATAAATTACAAACTGCTTGTCCTGCAAGCAAACTCTTCATGCAACAACACACTGTAGGATTTCAAACTTGGCGTCAGATGACTCTAACGACTGATGTATACACCAAATCTATGTATAATACAAAATGTCATAAATAACGCTAAAGTAGTGGGTAAAATAGCTAGCTAGTTCACAACGTTACTACTCAAACGTGGATATTTTTGCTCTAGCAAAATAGGATTATATCCGGTTCACAACAACGCCGCTTTTGAACCGTCTTACGTTAGTCCTACAATTCCCAGAAACCCTCACAGGAAGTGATAGTTGCTCTTCTTTTTATATTCTATTAGTGCCCCCTGGTGCAGATAATACTGAACAGTATCGACTCAATTCAATGCGTAAACTTTTACAGTTCCTCGTTATCTAACCTTATTTATAGAAACTGAATTCTAAATTCTATAAAAAAACAAACATTTATTTTTAACTTTAGTAAGACAGAACACAGAACTGTGGGTAGGCACCGCAGTGAGACAGAGTGAGGAAAAGATCAATAAAGTGTATGAGGAGTGGGGGTAGAAGACCAAACTATAAACCAGGTATAAGCACTGAGTATAAGCACTATTTGGTTAATTCATATTTTGTTCATTGTAATTAAGGTTATAAAATTAGTACAAACTTGTGATGTTAAATGTGATGCATAGCATTTAAAATATAGATGCTAAATCATTCTTCTTCGCATAGGTCTTCATTTTAAACCAAATGCTGTTGCAATACATGGAAGAACTTTACCAGTTTGGGGGTCTGGGATCTGTATCAGTGGGTTAACCACAACATAAAGATACACAATTATGAAACAAATATGCTCAACGCCTTCTTTGAATAATATTTTATTTAATTAAAAATGGTTGCATTTAAGCTATAATGGGAATTGCTTTTAAGAAAAACTGCTTTGAATGTGTATTAAGCCATTATTAAACAGAGGGATGTGCCAAAACCTGAATGAAAGGAGCGCAGAAAAACTCTAAATATCATAGCAGCTCTGGATATAACTGAGAACTCAGCAAAGCAGCCATTTTGTTGAAATCCAGAACATTCAGAACAACAAGCCTTGGCTGATAGGAGCAGATTAAGTTTCTTGTGAATAAACACTTCATTTTTGTAGCCCTTGTAAAATAAATAATCAAAATAGGACACAAAACAGAACTCAGCCAAAAACAGCCTTCCTTGAGTGTCATGTGAACACTTTGTTAGGAAAATAAACACGTAATCTCAGTACCATCAGTGTACACAGAGCCTGACCTAACCCTAACCCAGCTTTCTGTACATTTAATTAGAATCAGGACAGAGATCTTTGGTTTTAACAGTTATTCCTTTCATGTTCCACAGTTAATCAGCAGAGATCACATGCTTCTCTCTTCTCTCCATCCCTCTCCCTCTCCCTCTCCCTCTCCCTCTCTCTCTCCCTCTCTCCCTCTCCCTCCCTCCCTCTCCCTCCCTCTCTCCCTCCCTCTCTCCCTCTCCCTCCCTCTCTCCCTCTCCCTCCCTCCCTCCCTCTCCCTCTCCCTCCCTCTCTCCCTCCCTCTCTCCCTCTCTCTCTCCCTCTCCCTCTCTCTCTCCCTCTCTCTCTCCCTCCCTCTCCCTCCCTCTCCCTCTCCCTCCCTCTCCCTCTCCCTCCCTCTCTTCTCCCAGCATGCATAGCACACGCCCACACTATCCCAACTCCAGCTGTCCTGTCTCCTCCTTTCATTGCTCCACTTTCTATCCTCTGCTCTCTCCCTTTCCTGTACTCTCTCGCTCCATCATCCCCCTCTCCTCCTCTCTCTCCTCATCTCCTCTCTCTCCCTCTCTCTCTCCCTCCCTCTCTCAGCACCCCTCAGAGGGGCGGAGCCAGCAGGTGGGGACCCAATGGGGTTTGTCCTGGGCGTGGCGGATGGCAGTGAGCAGCTGCCTGCTGGCCTCATGCAGCTCGTCGTTCACGATCACATGATCAAAGAGCTGGCAGAACTGGTGCTCCATCTTCCTGGCCGCGTCCTCCATCTCCTGGAAGTCTTCCTCCTGCCGGACGCCAGACAGAGAGGGAGTGCACATCATCCACAGTATGACTGTTTACTCAATGTTTTAGATGAGCTAAAATGTAATGCATAGTTCCTTTTTATTATGTGTCTTAAGTTTAAATAATTGCCAGCGTATTCATTTATTACCAGCACAGAATTCTCTGGATCACAGAGGTGACTGCAGCAGGAGTGAAGCGTTAGCCTGCTGCTCTCGGTGAACAGAACCGATGGTCGTATGGCAGAGTCTGCACGAGGCCGATCTGCTCAGTGGATTTCACCGATTCTCCATCGCTGCTATTAACCCAGAGCGGTGCTTTTATAAATAGGATAAATATTCACCGAAGCAATGCAGGTTCAGCACCTCATTCACGGATTCAATGGCGGCGTCCAACCTCGGAATCGCACCTGGAGCCTTTTACATCCTACACAGATATGCTGCAGTGTGCACTTCATATTCACTCTAAGTCCAGTGTGCTGGAGTATGGAGCCACAGCCACAGTAGTGTTGTGGCTGT
>NC_083776.1:8073742-8088742 GCF_963514075.1 Conger conger | reverse complement strand
AGTGGGATATCTGGTCACCCATCACTCCATACGATGCTACATTACAGCATACTGCAAAGCACCA
Organism: Conger conger; assembly: GCF_963514075.1. Taxonomy (NCBI): domain Eukaryota; kingdom Metazoa; phylum Chordata; class Actinopteri; order Anguilliformes; family Congridae; genus Conger; species Conger conger. The sequence continues at coordinate 8,088,678 of NC_083776.1, read as the reverse complement.
TGAGAATTACCATGAGAAATTTAACACTGTCAGATTGTTTTATAATCATCAAATTATGAATGGGAATTAGTTTCAAATTACACCCTGAAGTGAAGCTTACAAGTGCACCTTCTGTTCAGATCAATTCGCCTCATAATGTTTGGATACTTTACATCTGCTGGTTGTTGTCTGAAGCTTCAATGAACTAAAGTAGATAAACAGGATGACAGACAGGTGATCACAGATGGTTTTGCTATTACCTGTCTTAAGGTAAGACATTATCAGGTAAAGTGTGTAGCAGGTAAGGAGGAGTTACAGGTAAGGGATCCACAGAGAGACACTCAGGCACTTTCCACTCACAGGTGTTTATGCAGGTCTGAGACTGGAAAGGTAGCGACCACCAAAACTCCCTCTGTTTCCTGAGTGGAAGAAACCGGAGGAGGGACATCACAGCCGTGAACAAAACACACACAAACATACAGCTACACATGAATGCACACGCAAACACATATGGACATGAATGCACACACATTTCAGTGTTAAGGGCAGGGCTCACACCAGTGTTAAGGGCAGTGTTAAGGTCAGGGCAGTGTTAAGGGCAGGGCTCAGGCCAGTGTTAAGGGCAGTGTTAAGGTCAGGGCAGTGTTAAGGGCAGGGCTCAGGCCAGTGTTAAGGGCAGTGTTAAGGTCAGGGCAGTGTTAAGGGCAGGGCTCAGGCCAGTGTTAAGGGCAGTGTTAAGGTCAGGGCAGTGTTAAGGGCAGGGCTCAGGCCAGTGTTAAGGGCAGTGTTAAGGTCAGGGCAGTGTTAAGGGCAGGGCTCAGGCCAGTGTTAAGGGCAGTGTTAAGGTCAGGGCAGTGTTAAGGGCAGGGCTCAGGCCAGTGTTAAGGGCAGTGTTAAGGTCAGGGCAGTGTTAAGGGCAGGGCTCAGGCCAGTGTTAAGGGCAGGGCTCAGGGCAGGGTTTAGGGCAGGGCTCCAGACTCGCCTCTTTAGCAGGCTGGTGGAGGGGATGAGGCCGGCACAGCCCGAGGTGCTGGGCAGCTTCCTGGCCTGCCACCAGAGGGCGTCGGTCTGGTCCACCACCTCCAGGACGTCGCCCCTGTGGAAGCCCATCCCCGCCTCTGCGCAGGGGATGCAGGGGTCCTGCTGCGGGGAGTAATCTGCCATCGCTCTCAGGTACAGCTGGGGGTCCCGCAGAGACCAGGGAAAACAGTCACACAGCAGCCGCACATCCGACTCAGACAACAAGTACATTTCCCCGGGCGATGACAGGCTTATTTTCGCATCTGCAAGGCATGCTGGGATACCTGGTGACACGAGGCAAGCTAGCCGAAGCAACCAGAACAGCGGGGGGACACTGGGCTCACTACATTAATGGCATTTAGCAGACGCTCTTATCCAGAGCGACGTGCAACGAACAGCAGACCAGAATAATGTAAGACATTAGCCGCAGAGCAGGACTGCTCACCATCGTCTGGTTGTTGACGGGCCGGTCTGAGATGGGAACCACTTTAAACACGATGGTCCCGCGGGAGCGAGCCTGTGTGTTGGAGAACAGATCTGAGAAGCACTCACACATTCACACCTGCAGCTGAATCCGGCGTGTCGGGACTGTGCGTCAGAGTGGGCTTTCAGAGAGAGAGGCAGTCGGGGTTGAAGTGAGGCGTTCTGGGAAACTCACCAGGATCTGTATGATCTGCTCTGGCTCCAGCCCCTCCACAGAGAGACCATTCACCTCCACCAGCCTGTCCCCCGCATAGAGCAACCCTGCCAGATACACACACACACACACACACCATTCACCAACCTGTCACCCGCATAGAGCAACCCTGCCAGATACACACACACACACCATTCACCAACCTGTCCCCCGCATACAGCAAACCTGCCAGAGACACACACACACACACACACACACACCATTCACCAGCCTGTCTCCTGCATAGAGCAGCCCTGCCAGACACACACACACACCATTCACTAGCCTGTCCCCCGCATACAGCAAAGCTGCCAGACACACACACACACACACACACCATTCACCTCCACAGACAGAGATGCATAAGGAGAGGCACCTCATACCCGTGGTGAAATATGGTGGGTCAGTGCTGTTTTGATTGCAGAGGTCTAAGGGCACTGGTTTGTTTAAATTACGGGGAAGAGAGCAAGTGTGACAGTGTGACTGGAGGCTCACCGCTACGCTCTGCCAGGCCCCCGTGTATGACTCTCGCTATGAAGACCTCACCGGTCACCTCGTTCCTCCTGATCGTTGCTCCCTGAGAAAACACACAAACGGGAGGGTTAGGGAGTAACAATGACGTCAGACTGTCAGGGGAGGTATTTCTGTTTACTCCCAGAACTGTACACAAAACATTCACACACTGAAACGTAACAAACTTCGGTGTTATTCCTTGGGAAATAATGGGAGAAACAAAGGATTCTACACGCACTTAAATCTGGTAAAGAAAAAAAAAGAAAAAATAACTTGTGACAAAACCACAAGATGGATGACGCAGATGAAATTAATGTGTGGCAAAGCCTGTCAGATTTTAGGATTTTGTGGATAAAAAAATATTAAAAAGTCCACACTTTGTTAGGCCTCAAAGTTTGAGGAGAAGAGAGGCTTGAGGGGAGGCTGAGCGGAGAGATGGATGGATGGATGGATGTGGGGAGAGAAAGAGAGAATGTTTCTGAGAGAAAGACAGGAAGCCAGGCCCAGTGGAGGGAGGGAGGGAGGACGAGGACGTTTCGGCCCCTGATGGGAGAGAGGAGGGCGGGGCAGGGGAGCAGAACACATCCAGACGCACAGCCGAGCGAGGCAAGATGGAGGAGTGTCCGTGAGGAGGAGAAGAGTGATGCAGAATGACACGCAGGGTCACATGACCACAGCACACCCAGCCAGCCGACACAACGGGGTCACATGACCACAGCACACCCAGCCAGGCGACACAACAGGGTCACATGACCACAGGCGGGCGAGAGATGCGAGGAGGATCAGATGAAGACACAGTCCACAGGGTGCGCTCCGAGGGCAGAGAGCCAAACTCACGTCACAATGCGGATCCCCTGATTATTACAGAGCACCTCACGCAGAGACAACGAGGAGAGGCCCTGCCTCTGCCTGCAGTGTGGAGACGCAAAACAAATCCATCAACATCCAACATTACTGACTCACAGGATGCAACGCCACTGAATCAATGTTCACACATTATGCTCCAGAGGAGGGTCAGTGTTCAGACTCTACGCCAGCAAAGCACAGCAGCGTTTACTGCACAGACACACAAGCTCAGGAGCGGAGCCATCAGAGGAGTCAGACCAGCCTCAAGAGCTGGAGTGACACCAGCTGTCAGAGGGAAAGAAACAGAAGGCAGTACCTGTCAGGGACTGGCCCCGCCCACGAGCCTCCTGTCCTACACCCTGCAGGTGCGCCACAGCATGATCAAAAGGACCTCCAACGCTCTCTTTGGTTTCATTGTAGCAGTTTCGACTGCACACAAGTGAACAGGCAGCCATGGATCGTCGCGATCTGAGCCAAATGTCAGAAACGAAAGTACAATCTTAAGTAAATGAAGTATAATCTGTCTGATGACAGACTCCCTTTGGTGGAGAGGGCTGTTCCTCCAGACGAGAGACCGATCGAGGGAGTGAGAGAAGGAGAGGAGAGAGGGGAGGAGGAACTGGGACTATTTTTTCTTCTTCTTCTCTTTCTTGTCGGAGAAGCAGCCCGTCTTGCTGTGATTGGCTGCCGGCCGAGCTCCCAGCATGCCGTTGGAGAGGTGGGGCGGGGTGGTGGCGTGTCCAGACGGGACCTTCTTTTTGGGCGTGGTTTTGGGCGAGAGGGCGGGGCTGTCGGCGTAAAGGCAGACGGAGCTGGAGGAGGAAGAGGAGGAGGAGGAGGAGGACAGGAAGCAGGCGTGGTGGGCGGGGGGCGGGGCGTAGGAGGGGGGGCGGCGGGCGGCGATGAGGAGGCGGAGCTTCTCCACCACGTCCACCAGCAGGCCGAGCGCCTGGGCGTTCTCCTGCACGCTCTCCTGCATCAGCTCCGTCGCTGCCACCATCTTCTGCCCCAGCACACGCACGTCGTCAGGGCGACGCTCCGCCGGGGGGGCCGGGGGGCGTGGCTCGGGGGGGCGGGGCCGGGTCTCCGCCCGGCGGGGGTGCATGGGGCTGGGGGGGGCTGTGTGTGCGTGTCCGTACCCCCCCCAGCCCGGGGGGAGCGCCCCCGCCCCGCTGCAGCAAGGGGAGCCCACGCTGAAGGGCTGGTACGCCAGGCTCCGCCGCGCCGGGGGAGACAGCGGGCGGCCATTTTCCTCTCCGCTGTCCACTTCCTCAGAGTGACCTCCACGGCACAACAGAGAAGCAGGTTAATGGACAAACCAACCATTCATCTTTCTGTGTGCGTGTGTGAGTGTGTGTATGTGTGTATGTGTGTGTGTGGGTGTGTATGTGTGTATGTGTGTGTGTGTGTGTGTGTGTGTGTGTGTGTGTGTGTGGGTGGGTGGGTGTGTATGTGTGTGTGTGTGTGTGTGTGTGTGTGTGTGGGTGGGTGTGTATGGGTGTGTGTGGGCGGGTCTTATGTTCATGGCCTTACAACCAATCATATGTGAATAGTACCTTATCTGACCTGTTCGGTTGTTTATTCTCTAACCTCGATGTGCACTTTTTTGTACATTGCTTTGGATAAAGGTGTCTACTAAATAAAATAAAATGTAATGTAATATGTTCACAGTTTGTGCTATGCATTAGCTTTGAGTTAACTGCAGGCGAATTAACCTTGCTACCTGAACTTGACTCAGTTTGCAGGTGCAGATGCAGGTGCCACAAACACAGTGCAATACAGAGATGTACAATCTGAATGAATGATTTGAAATCTGAGTTTGGGGATGTTGGAACATATTGGAAAAGACATTGAGGGAATGCACTTCCTGTGAAGAGGCTGAGTGCAGGAAGTGTGTCCTGCATTCTTACCCATCAGCCCCGGGCCACAGACAGAGGGGGCAGAGTGGTAAAGCCCGTCGTCCCAGAGTGCACTGCTCTGCCGGCACACGCTACAGCCACTGGCGGAGGTGTAGAGCGGCAGTGGGCGGGGCTGAGAGGGGGGCGGGGCACGCAGGCGGTCAGGTGACGCGTAGCTGCCCCTGCGAGCCGTCGCCCCCCTGGTCACATGGTCCAGAGACCCCGCCCTCCTGGTCACATGGTCCAGAGACCCCGCCCTCTGCGCGGGCGCAAGCTTCTCCTTGGTCAGGCGACGCAACTTCTCCCAGCGGCTGCGGGGCGGCCCTCCCACAATCCTCTTGTGCAGGAGAGACAGCCATTGAGCCAATCACAGACCTAGCACTGAGCCCAGTCAATCACAAACCCAGTACTGAGCCCAGCCAATCACAAACCCAGTACTGAGCCCGGCCAATCACAAACCCAGTACTGAGCCAGGCCAATCACAAACCAGTACTGAGCCCGGCCAATCACAAACCCAGTACTGAGCCCAGCCAACCACAAACCAAGCACCCTCAGAACCAGGTCTTGGTTTCCAGCGCTTCTGAACCCCAATCCCAGGTGGACCTCAGAACCAGAGGTGGACCTCAGAACAACCACCACTCAGCAAGTCTGGACCCAGGACTGTCCCCTCTTTTAGACTCCAGTGAGGACAGAAGCATCGCCTGCAAATATCTAATAAACGCTGGTTTAAAGCCACACTGGACTACATCATAATGCTAATTAAATAAATAGAAATAGAAAATGTCCTTCTTTCTGGAGAATTACTTTTAAAAGGTTTTGGAGGCAGAGAACTCAGAAAACAGTATTTTAAGTACATAAGTTGTGCACAGCAAATTTGCATGATATTACATGAACCTAGCTTACATAAAGAGTATAAAGGGATGTAAAACGTGACAGGTCTGTGCTGCAGGTCTGTGCTGCAGGTGTTGGGGTTAGGGTTTGTGCTGCAGGTGTTGGGGTTAGGGTTTGTGCTGCAGGTATTGGGGTTAAGGTCTGTGCTGCAGGTGTTGGGGTTAGGGTTTGTGCTGCAGGTGTTGGGGTTAGGGTCTGTGCTGCAGGTGTTGGGGTTAGGGTCTGTGCTGCAGGTGTTGGGGTTAGGGTCTGTGCTGCAGGTGTTGGGGTTAGGGTTTGTGCTGCAGGTGTTAGGGTTAGGGTCTGTGCTGCAGGTGTTGGGGTTAGGGTTTGTGCTGCAGGTGTTGGGGTTAGGGTTTGTGCTGCAGGTGTTGGGGTTAGGGTCTGTGCTGCAGGTGTTGGGGTTAGGGTTTGTGCTGCAGGTGTTGGGGTTAGGGTTTGTGCTGCAGGTGTTGGGGTTAGGGTCTGTGCTGCAGGTATTGGGGTTAGGGTCTGTGCTGCAGGTGTTGGGGTTAAGGTCTGTGCTGCAGGTATTGGGGTTAGGGTTTGTGCTGCAGGTGTTGGGGTTAGGGTCTGTGCTGCAGGTGTTAGGGTTAGGGTCTGTGCTGCAGGTGTTGGGGTTAGGGTCTGTGCTGCAGGTGTTGGGGTTGGGGTTGGGGTTAGGGTCTGTGCTGCAGGTGTTGGGGTTAGGGTCTGTGCTGCAGGTGTTAGGGTTAGGGTCTGTGCTGCAGGTGTTGGGGTTAGGGTCTGTGCTGCAGGTGTTGGGGTTAGGGTCTGTGCTGCAGGTGTTGGGGTTAGGGTCTGTGCTGCAGGTGTTGGGGTTAGGGTTTGTGCTGCAGGTGTTAGGGTTAGGGTTCGGTGTCAGAGGCATGAAGGTGTGTCAGAGTCCAGAGATGAAGATTCACCAGAGGCTGCTTGTTCTTGACCAGACACACGATCCTCATGGCCTCCTCATCGTCAGGAAGGTTGTCAGGGAGAGGGGGCAGAATGGGGCCATAATCCTTCTGGGCCACTGCATCATGGGCTGACAGCAGGGCCTGGAACCAGAACGGGATCAGATCAGAACCCGCCTCTATGACCCGGGACGAGATTGGGCCAAGACTCGCCTCTATCACCCGCATCCCACAGTTCCTACAAACTAAAAAACATGAGCAATCGTACTACCTGGGCTTTCTGAGCAGAGGTGGAACGTGAAGGGGTCAGAAAGTAAAAGTCCTGCCATGTTACATTACAGGCATCTGGCAGACGCTCTTATCCAGAGCGATGTACAGTTGATTAGACTAAGCAGGAGACAATCCTCCCCTGGGGCAATGCAGGGTTAAGGGCCTTGCTCAAGGGCCCAACAGCTGTGCGGATCATATTGTGGCTACACCGGGGATCGAGCCACCGACCTTGCGGGTCCCAGTCATGTACCTTAACCACTACAGACCGCCATGTGCTTCTTCCACCCGTTAACTCAGCCAGCTCATTTCACTAATTAATTCTACCTCTTGGCTGAAGCCTTGTGCTAATGAGCAAATCCAGGCGATACTGGGGAGGACTTTTACTTTCTGAACCTGGATTTTCCACCTCTGATTCTAGTCCTTGTGCCGAGCGTGTCGGCACCAGGTGACGTGCATCGAGGGGTTCGCCGTGACGTGCCTGCAGGTGGGCATCCCGGAGAAGCCCGTAGAGTTCCCTGGCAGCCGGGGACGGAGACGGGACGCTGCAGAGTTCCACCATCACCTGGGAAAGAGCACAGTCAGGCCCGTTGGGCCCGTCTTCGTCCTGCTTTTTAACTTGCTATTGAAACTCGACATCCATTAAAAAACATCACACGTCACTATCAGTCCTTGCTACTCCATAGGTGTAGGAGACAGGGTGGCAGGTTCAAGGTTTTCATGCCAAATTGAGCGACTTTTGGGGGCTATTATTGGGCTACCTCTGGCAATTTTTGTGTCGGCTTCCAAAGGCTTTTGTGCTGATAGACAGAGCCAATCAGCAGGAGGTTCCAGTTTGGAGACAGGAGTTTCTGATGTTTCTGGTGTTTCAGGTGTTTCAGGTGTTTGTGGTCAGTGCTGTGTTACTTTCTGAGCACTGAGGAACGCACATCGCTACGGTTTGCTCCTGGACCGTGGCCCTTCATGGCAATTCATGAGATGCATCAAACTGTTATGGAGATGGAGCATTATGGAGATGGAACAGTGTGGAGAAGGAACAGTATGGAGATGGAACAGTACGGTGAGGAATCTCAACGTTAAGAGTACAGAGCAGGGTGAAATATGTGTGATTGAGTCGGGACAGACAGGGGGCACTGTGAGGGCGGGGCTCACCTCCTGAGAGATTCCAGATGCGAAGGGCAGGAAGGGCCGGGGGGCGTCTCTGATGTGCTGCTGCAGACACTCATACACCTGGGGGGGGGGGGGGGGACACCATGCTGAGGCCCACTGCACACCTGGAACTTTACTGCTATAATGTACACCACCCCTTATAACAGCCTAACACCCCCCCCCCATATGAAGGCCTAACACCACCCCTTATAACAGCCTAGCACCCCCCCCCATATGAACGCCTAACACCCCCCATATGAATGCCTAACACCACCCCTGAACACCAACTGAACCTGACCTTGAGCAGTGATTGGAGCCAGGGCGCGTTCAGCAGGCTGTAGAGCAGGTCGGCCCCGTTAATGTCCCGGCGGATGGACACCCTCACCTCCTCCACCACGTTCGCCAGGATCTGCACCAGGCCTGCAGCACCAGGGAGCAAAGCAACACTTATACCAACGCACACGGGAGCTCACCAACGCACACGGGAGTCCCACACGGTCATTCTCACAGAGTTCCACACGGTCATTCTCACAGAGTCCCACACTGTCATTCACAGAGTCCCACACGGTCATTCAGAGAGTACCACACTGTCATTCACAGAGTCCCACACGGTCATTCTCACAGAGTCCCACACGGTCATTCTCACAGAGTCCCACACTGTCATTCACAGAGTTCCACATGGTCATTCTCACAGAGTTCCACACGGTCATTCTCACAGAGTCCCACACTGTCATTCACAGAGTCCCACACGATCATTCTCACAGAGTCCCACACGGTCATTCAGAGAGTACCACACTGTCATTCTCACAGAGTCCCACACGCTCATTCTCACAGAGTCCTGGTGCTTCTGGAGCAGCTTCGCTGGATTGCCTCATGTTGGAAAGTTGCCGGGATCCAGGTCACAGAAGACTAATTCCCATAAATATCTTCCTCTGGGGAGGAAGTGCAGTATTCTGTAAGATCCGCTGCAGAACAAAAGACAACTTCAGTGCTAAGGATGACGAGCTGGTCGGCGCCTTGCATGGCAGCCAATCGCCGTCGGTGTGTGAGTGTGTGTATGAATGGGTGAATGAGAAGCATCAATTGTACAGTGCTTTGGATAAAGGCGCTATATAAATGCCAACCATTTACCATTTACTTTGGTGAAGGTGAAATTGAAGTTGAACATAAAACTAATTTCAAAATCCAATACACCGCTGAAACCCTCACTGCTGAACCCATCACTGACAGTTTTCACAGGAGTTTATTCCAGGACATGAAAACAAAAACCTGGAGCTGACTCTCCACCATCTTCCCCTGATTCAGATGCACCTGGTCACTAAAATCATCACATGTATTCAAATATGAAGTAACACAGTGAATATGGTCCATCTCCATAAGTTCCCGTATCTTAAAATGGTCATTATATTAAATTAACATCCACTAATTGTGAACAACTGAAAAGCAACACAGTAGTTATATTAAAAGGAATTATTATTTAATAATGAAATAAGACATTAATGCAACATATTTGTAAGCATTATATATCCTGGTTAAAACCAGAAAAAAGAAATTGCCTTCAATAAAAACAATAACGGTGAATTCAAATTTCATCAGCATCAGTGGGAAGAAGTTAATGAATAATTTTCTGCACAGAATTTACAGAACAGCAAAGATTACTGAATATTACAGCAGCTACAAATGATGCAAAAAGTCACGTAACACTCGCATAAACGTCTCTTGACAGGAGAAGGTCATGGGTCAAAGCCAGTAACATAATCATACATTTGTATATCTGCATAAAGACACACCGTCATCACCAGTCTCTGCGCAGCGACTGTAGCCAGTGATATGTAGTACCACCTTGTCCTCTCATCACACATTGGCTGTAAAAAAGATGGCCGTTCACCATAAAGCTAGCCTGCTCCCTTATGAACAAGCTTGTTGTCTGAGGCCTCCGTCTACACCGTGAAGGTAAAACTCAAGTCAACTCACTCACCTCTCCAGCCACTTACTCAAAACGGCTCCTTCGCCCCCTTATCAAAGCAGTAATCCGGGCCTAATATTTCCTTGAAGGCAGTGTGGCCGCAGGTTCTCCCAGCTCTGCGGTGAGGGTTCCTCTGCACAGGGCCAGTGACACCAGATACAGGATTTCACTATTTCCCCACCCCCCCGGGAAGAGCCGGCCATAATCCCTTCTCTATCCCGCTTAATCCCGGGCAAGCACACTCTCCTCAGGAGCACTCCCACCGGCTGGCCGCGCCTCAAAGCTCCTTAACTCTGCTTTTAGCACACAGCAGGGCGGACGCACCCAACACGGCTCACACTGGAGTGACCGCACAGGAACACGGTGCATGTCCTTCAGTTCGTGTGACACATCCGGGGAAATCAGGCCATTACAGCAATTACAGCGAATCACGCTGACCGATAGATTTGGTATTCGAAGGCTAAGTCAATTTACTTATACCTTTCTTGAAGCAAACATTGTAAAATCACTGATTGCCTGAACACAAAGGTAATTATAACAAGGTGAAGCTTCCGGTAAACAATCGCGCCGGAGCGCAAACATTCCAGGTCTGATTTAAGTTATAGACCCAGGAGGCCCAGGATCAGAGGACACATGCTGTAATGGTGTCAGGCTAGCACGAGAAATTTGTGGCCTATTTACCTGTGAATGGCTAATTGCTCCCATTCCAATAGGACCATTTCCCATAATCCTTTGCACCTGTGCCGCTGTGTTCCCTAAAGGTGCCTAAATGCAGCCCAGCTCTAGCTGTTGAATGAGGTGTGCTCTGTTAGGGTTGGAGTGAAAACCTACAGGACAGTAGATCTCCAGAAACAGGGTTGGGCAGCCCTGCTCTAGCTGTTGAATGAGGTGTGCTCTGTTAAGGTTGGAGTGAAAACCTACAGGATGGTAGATCTCCAGGAACAGGGTTGGGCAGCCTTGCTCTAGCTGTTGAATGAGGTGTGCTCTGTTAAGGTTGGAGTGAAAACCTACAGGAGGGTAGATCTCCAGGAACAGGGTTGGGCAGCCCTGCTCTAGCTGTTGAATGAGGTGTGCTCTGTTAAGGTTGGAGTGAAAACCTACAGGAGGGTAGATCTCCAGGAACAGGGTTGGGCAGCCCTGCTCTAGCTGTTGACTGACAGGAGACTTTCCTTTATTTTACTTTATAATATTTTACTGCCCCAGGATCCTATTCCTAGAGTGCTGTTGAATTAGACAGACAGATGTAATGTCTAATGAACTGATTTAATTAAAACAAAACAGAAACACAAGACTCAGACATTTTCCATGAAGCTGGAAGTTAAACATTCCTGGTGAAGACAGAAACACAGTGAAACCTCCACTCAGATCAGAACCCTGAGCCAGCATGTGATCAAAGAAAAATTAGCTTTATTGCAAGACACCTACAGAGCTATTTTTGCCAGCCAGTTAATACTCAATGTCAGTTTAACAAAAATTAAGTGAAATGACCAAATTCAAGCTGACCTGAAATATATATATACATTCTCTTTACAAGACCTACATCAAATAAATTAATAAGAAGCTATTCACTGCAATACACTTTGCTTTCGAAACCATTTATTTCATTGTATGAAAATTAAAAAACAGTTCTGTGCCATTCCACTCCTCTACGACAGGTCAGTCAGTAAATCTGAATGTAAAATGAGTTCCCCTTCGTCGGGCCCGGTGGAGCCCAGAACAGAGGGGTCAGTGCAATGTTCGATTTGCTGGTTCGCGTCACAGACCACATGCATAAAATGGAGGTCTGAATGTCTCAATAAATACTTCATCTGTACAGACAGCCACACAGAAAATCACCCTTCCTAATCGTAAATGAATACAGTATTGCTTTCACAATGACATCCGTAGCAGTAACCTAAGTGTAGTATTAAAAAACGTCTTCCGGATGTGGCATGAGTTATTTCTTCATGTTTCAATGAGTTTAACACTTTTAACAATTCCATAATAACCAACGGTTAGCACTTGCTGAGAACTGGTACAACTTGTTCTGTGACAGAAGGGTTAACAGCCCTGGACTATATGTCCACGAGAGTCAGTCCACTGCACACAGGGACGCGAGATTAAATCTGAGTTAAGACCGTCATAATCAACACACCGACACGTACATGTGAAACACATCTGAATGAATCCACAAATTAATGACCCTTAGTGACCTGTTATTCCGTACTGTAGTGAGTAGGTACTTCAAAGAAAACAAAACACAAGATGGGGAGAAAGACAGGTAGAAACTGTACACCCCACCTGCTACACCCATAGTAACAGTTTCCAAGGAAACACCCACTGGAAGACGTTGGTGATTTCCTGTTTGGTATTTCAGACTCTGAAGATGCTGTCCCATGACGCAACACTTCACTCACACTGTGGAAGTCAGACCCAGAACCGGCACATCTGAAGTTGTCCAATGAGGCTGAAGTCTTGATGAAGCATAAATTGAGGATTTAGGCAGTGTCAATGCTGGGAGGAACTGGTCAGACAACTGACATCCAACGAACTGCTGACACTGTCTGTATACACGAAATTAATGGACTGTAGATTCTTTTATAGAAATATAGCAATAACCTTTTAATAAGTTTGTAATATGCGTTTCAGTCCCTTGGTGAATCTCTGGGTGTAATACTGTGATAAAACACTGAACTGGGAGGAGCTGAAGGATGGTGGCGGGGCGGAACTGCGCGTCACCATGGCAACCTTCACGGGGCCGAGGCAGTCAGGACATCATCGCAACCTGTTCCGGAACGCTCCAAACGGGGGAGGAGCTTCCTTCATTCTGAGCGCTATTCCTGCCTGACTAAATATTACTGAAGGCATTACCAACTCTCCGTCGCCCTCCCTCCCCCTCCCCCTCCCCCTCCCCCTCCCCCTCCCCCTCCCTTTCTCTCCCTCTCCCACTGCCTCTCTCTCTGTCTCTCGCCCTCTGTCTCTCTATCTCTCGCCCTCTGTCTCTTGCTCTCTCTGTCTTGCTCTCTCGCTCTCTCTCTTAGAATGCTTCTCTCCGTCTGTCCGTCACTCCCCCCTGGCTGCTCCGATTGGCCCAGCTCTCGTCCTCTATGTGACCTTCTCGTGCTGGATCTGATAGTAGCACGCCTGAGAGAGAGAGAGAGAGAGGGGGAGGGAGAGAGAGGGGGAGAGAGGGAGAGAGAGACAGAGAGAGAGGGAGGGAGAGAGGGGGGAGAGAGAGAGAGAGGGGGAGAGAGAGAAACCAAACTTCTTCAAAGTGGTGTTGGAGGTAAAATATATGACATCATAAAATAAATAAATGTACTCAGAAAACAAATGCAGTGTAAAAATTGGAAACCAAAGAACTGAATTCTTCACTCAAGGGCGTGGAGTGAGACAGGGCTGCAGTTTGAGTCCAACCCTCTTTAAAATCTACATAATGAATTGGCCACCATGTTGGAACAGTCTGCGCTCCGGGGCCTCACTCGTGACTCTGTCCCCCACGAAACCCGGGCTTCAGCAGAGCCTGGATCTCAGAGCAGCACTGCCAGACCTCGGCCCTGACAGTGAACAGGGACCAGAGTCATGATGTTCCAAAAGAAAGCTAGTGTTTCCATGGTTACGGCATGTACCTTGAGCATGTGTGTATGTGTCCATAGGTGGTGTCTCCATGGTTACTGCGCGCGGCGTCTCCATGGTTACGGTGCGTACCTTGAGCGTGTGTGTGCGTGTGTGTGCGTGTCCATACGTGGCGTCTCCATGGTTACGGTGCGTACCTTGTGCATGTGTGTGTGCGCGTGTGTGTGTGTGTCCATACGTGGTGTCTCCACGGTTACTGCGCGCGGCGTCTCCATGGTTACGGTGCGTACCTTGAGCGTGTGTGTGCGTGTGTGTGTGTGTGTCCATACGTGGCGTCTCCATGGTTACGGTGCGTACCTTGAGCATGTGTGTGTGCGCGTGTGTGTGTGTCCATACGTGGCGTCTCCATGGTTACGGTGCGTACCTTGAGCATGTGTGGGTGCGGTGTGTGTGTGTCCGTAGGTGGCGTCTCCATGGTTACGGTGCGTACCTTGAGCATGTGTGTGTGCGGTGTGTGTGTGTCCGTAGGTGGCGTCTCCATGGTTACGGTGCGTACCTTGAGCGTGTGTGTGCGGTGTGTGTGTGTCGATACGTGGCGTCTCCATGGTTACCGCGCGCGGTGTCTCCATGGTTACTGCGCACGGTGTCTCCATGGTTACGGTGCGTACCTTGAGCGTGGTGAACATGATGCCGTGCTCGCCGTGTTGCAGACACGGATCCATCAGATCCTCGATCAGGCTGACCTCCGACCCCAGGTTCCTGATTCTAAAAAATCATTCACACAAAAAGAATAGTCCGTTATTGGCTTGCACTGATCACCTTCCACTGCCAATCATAAAATAACTCACTGAGCTCTACAAACCTTCACCTGTCATTCATAAAATAACTCACTGAGCTCAAAACACCTTTACCTGTCATTCATAAAATAACTCACTGAGCTCCGAATGAACTCTCCCAAGTGTGTTAAAGTGACGTCTTTTTGCAGGCCAACCCTCACAGGGATTCCGATTTTTGCCAAATTTAAGGTCTGTGGTTAATGTATGCTCAAGAGAGTATCACACTTTGTTGTACCAGTTAAATGACATCCATGAAGAACTCCACCGTGTACGTCTAAGTGTTTAAATAATTGCATGTTCCCAGGCGCAGTGGATCACCCTGTTAATACCATGTGTATCTGCTGTTCAACTGGCTGCTACAGTCACTACATTGAAACTACAACAACCAGATAGATAGATAGATAGATAGATAGATAGATAGATAGATGATAGATAGATAGATAGATA
>NC_083776.1:8053742-8068742 GCF_963514075.1 Conger conger | reverse complement strand
GCGTAGCATAACGGAGCACAGTGTAGCATAGCGTAGCATAACGGAGCGCACCTTTATGAGGTAGCGGCGGATGCTCTCGTATCTCTGCATGGTCACAGGGCCCACGTGCTGCGGGATGAACTCCAGGCTCTCCAGCGTTTTATTATGGGAGCGACTCAGGATCTCCGGGCTGCAAAAATCCATGTCCCCTCAATTCTCACAACTGCCACAGTGATATAGAATGCTAAAAATACACCATAACAAAATTTTGGTTTTGTTAAAATTTTTTTACAAAAACTTAAAACTTAATCTGTGTGTGAGTATCGGCCCCTGAGAGGAGAAGCGTGTAAAAGCCTGCCCCCTGGTGGACAAGGATGAAGCTCCAAGCAGGATGCACACTGTCTGGGCATTTGCCCATCTGTGGCATATGCTGTGATGCCACAGAAGAAGCTTTGCTGCTGATTGGATGGTTGTAGATCAGCCTACTACACTAATACTAATTTACTGTCTGTAAATTGTAAAGTTGTCTTAGAAGCCTTTTATTGAAAAAAATCAAAAGGTATTTTGTTTTATAATATACGCAAGTTCTTGATTTCCTTTTGACCACCTGCCGAAAATGCTGTTGGTCCCCCACGTGCTCTGACCCACTGAAGCACAAGACCTCTGGAGCTGCTCTGTGGTATCTGGCACCGAGGCATGAGCAACAGATCCTTTAAGTCCTGTGAGTTGCAAGGTGGAGCCACTGTAGATGCACATTCCAGCACATGCCACAGAGGCTCAATCGGATTGAGATCTGGAGAATTTGGAGGCCAGGGCAAAACCTTTCAATCTTCATCATGTTCCACAAACCATTCCTGAAAAATGTTCACATTACCCTGCTGGAAGAGGCTTTGCCATCAGGGAATACTGTTGCCAGAAGGGGTGGACCTGGTCCCCAAAAATGTTTAAATAGGCGGCACGTGTCAAATTGACATCGACAGGACAGCCCAGACCCAGGGTTTCACAGCAGAACATTGCCCAGAGCATCACACGCCCTCCACCGGAGTGCATACCGGTGCCATCTCTTCCCACAGTGCATCCTGGTGCAATCTCTTCCCACAGTGCATCCTGGTGCCATCCCTTCCCACAGTGCATCCTGGTGCAATCTCTTCCCACAGTGCATCCTGGTGCCATCCCTTCCCACAGTGCATCCTGGTGCAATCTCTTCCCACAGTGCATCCTGGTGCCATCCCTTCCCACAGTGCATCCTGGTGCAATCTCTTCCCACAGTGCATCCTGGTGCAATCTCTTCCCACAGTGCATCCTGGTGCAATCTCTTCCCACAGTGCATCCTGGTGCCATCCCTTCCCACAGTGCATCCTGGTGCAATCTCTTCCCACAGTGCATCCTGGTGCCATCCCTTCCCACAGTGCATCCTGGTGCCATCCCTTCCCACAGTGCATCCTGGTGCCATCCCTTCCCACAGTGCATCCTGGTGCCATCCCTTCCCCAGGTAAACGGTGAATAAGTAGCCGGCCATCCACATCTTACGCGTGGTGGACAGGGGTGAGCATGGTGTTAGCCCTACAACCCTACATCCTGTGTGAGCCCTGTGCACCCAACACCCTGCCAGTTTGTGGTTTGTCCCTCCTCGGACCACTGTCAGTAGGTACTCAGGCCTTATGGCCATTAGGTGGTCATAATGTTTTGGCTCATCGATGTGTGTGTGTGTGTGTGTGCGTGTGTGTGTGTGTGCGTGTGTGCGTGTGTGTAGGTGTGTGTGTGTGTGTGTGTAGGTGTCTGTGTGTGGGTGTGGCTGTGCGTGTGGCTGTGCGTGTGGCTGTGCGTGTGGCTGTGTGTGTGTCTGTGTGTGTGTGGCTGTATGTGTGTGTCTGTGTGTGTGTGTGGCTGTGTGTGTGTGTGGCTGTGTGTGTGTGGCTGTGTGTGTGCGTGTCTGTGTGTACCTGTCTCTGTGCTGCCGGCGGCTGGTTGTCAGGGTGATGGCGATGTTCTCCCAGGCTCTCCAGTTCTCCCCGACCCCCGGGGCGTCACAGCCCAGCCGGCTCCAGCACTCCTCAAACACCGCCGCCCACTTCTGCCCCGCGGGCACGGCCAGGCTGCCCAGCTTCCTGCTCCCGCCAGACACACACACGCACGCACACGCATTCACACAGACGTACAGTCACACACACACGTACACGCATTCACACAGACGTACAGTCACACACACACGCACAAGCACACGCACACGCACACACATTCACACAGACGTACAGTTCGGTAATTTGCTTCAATTTACAGACCAGTGCAAGTCACAGTGTGACTGACAGTGTGGAACCTAACTCTCACTCTCTCACTCTCTCACTCTCTCACTCTCTCACTCTCTCACTCTCTCTCACTCACTCACTCACTCACTCACTCACTCACTCACTCACTCTCACTCACTCACTCACTCACTCACTCACTCACTCACTCACTCACTCACTCTCTCACTCACTCTCTCACATACTCACACACACATACTCACACAGCGCGGTTCTTGTCCTTGTCACTCTCGTACAGGCTGGGTTTGTAGTAGGAGCCCGACACCTTCAGGCCTGAGCCCCAGACCCCACTGAAGGTCCCATCCATATAATCTCCATTGGGCATGGAGAGGGTGCCCTGGGGCAGAGACAGGGTGATCAGAGTGTTTGTCTGTGTGTGTGTGTCTGTGTGTGTGTGTGTGTGTGTGTGTGTGTGTGTGTGTGTGTGTGTGTGTGTGTGTGTGAGTGTGTGTGTGTGTGTGTGTGTGTGCGTGTGTGTGTGTGTGTGTGTGTGTGTGTGAGAGGGGTTAGTGTGTGAGTGTGTGTGTGTGAGAGGGGTTAGTGTGTGAGTGTGTGTGAGAGAGGGGTTAGTGTGTGTGTGTGTGAGTGTGTGTGTGTGTGTGTGTGTGTGTGTGTGTGTGTGTGTGTGTGCGCGTGTGTGTGTGTGTGAGTGTGTGTGTGAGAGGGGTTAGTGTGTGAGTGTGTGAGTGTGTGTGAGAGGGGTTAGTGTGTGTGTGTGTGAGTGTGTGTGAGAGGGGTTAGTGTGTGAATGTGTGAGTGTGTGTGTGAGTGTGTGTGTGTGTGAGAGGGGTTAGTGTGTGTGTGCGTGTGTGAGTACCTGTATGTGATTGTGTGGGTGTGCGCGCCTGTGTGTGACTGCGTGACTGTGTTTGTGTGTGTGTTTGTGTGTGTGTGTGTGTGTGTGTGTGTGTGTGTGTGTGTGTGTGTGTGTGTGTCTGGGAGACTGTGTGTGTGTATGTGTGTGTGTGTGTCAGACTGTGTGTGTCTATGTAAGTCAGTCACCTTCCCACTGAGAGTCCAGTCCTCTGAGAATTCCCCCTGGAACACCGTGTCATCCTCCGACAGCAGCACCCCCGAGCCCTGAGGAAGAGGAGGGAGGGTGAGGAAGAGGAAGAGGAGGAGAGGGTGAGGAAGAGGAAGAGGAGGAGAGGGTGAGGAAGAGGAGGGGAGGGTGAGGAAGAGGAGGGGAGGGTGAGGAAGAGGAGGGAGGGTGAGGAAGGGGAGGGACACGCCTGCTCACCGCCATCTTGTTCCCGCTGAAGGCTCCCTCGTAGTACAGGCCGAACTGCGTGACGATCACTCCATTCCCCTGCCGCTGGTCCTCCTGCCACATCCCCATGTACTTCTCCCCCCTGAGACACACACACACACCACCTATAACACACACTCACACACACACACCCTATAACACACACACACACACACACACCACCTATAACCCACACTCACACACACACACACACACACACACACCACCTATTACACACACTCACACACCACCTATTACACACACTCTCACACACACACACACACACACACCCTATAACACACACACACACACACACACACACACACACACACCCTATAACACACACACACACACACACACACACCACCTATAACACAACCCCTATAACACACACACACACGCACACCTGGTGTGTGTGAGATTTGGGGTACCTGGTGTGTGTGAGATTTGGGGGTACCTGGTGTGTGTGAGATTTGGGGTACCTGGTCTGTGTGAGATTTGGGGTACCTGGTGATGTCGTCGAAGACGCCGTAGCCATTCTTCCTGTCCTGCAGCCATTGGCCGATGAAGACGCTGGGGGAGGAGGAGGTCAACTTCCCGCTACGCAGAATGCCGTGGCCCTGCCGCATGTTCTCCTGGAACCAGCCCTCATACACCTCACCTGAGGCATACCTGAGACACACACACACCTTTACATACACACACCCCTTTACACACACACACACACACACACACACACACACACAGCCCTGATACACCTCACCTGAGGCATACCTGAGACACACACACACACCTTTACATACACACACACCTTTACACACACACACACACACACACACACACACACAGCCCTCATACACCTCACCTGAGGCATACCTGAGACACACACACACCTTTTCATACACACACCCCTTTACACACACACACACACACACACACACACACACACACAGCCCTGATACACCTCACCTGAGGCATACCTGAGATACACACACACACCTTTACATACACACACACCTTTACACACACACACACACACCTTTACACACACACACACACACCTTTACACACACACACACACACACACACACACACACAGCCCTGATACACCTCACCTGAGGCATACCTGAGACACACACACACACCTTTACATACACACACACCTTTACACACACACACACACACACACACACACACACACACACACACACACACACACACACACACACACACACAGCCCTCATACACCTCACCTGAGGCATACCTGAGACACACACACACACCTTTACATACACACACACCTTTACACACACACACACACACACACACACACACACAGCCCTCATACACCTCACCTGAGGCATACCTGAGACACACACACACCTTTACATACACACACACCTTTACACACACTCACACACACACAGCCCTCATACACCTCACCTGAGGCATACCCGAGACACACACACACCTTTACACTCACTCACACTCACTCTCTCACACACACACACACACACACACACACACACACACACACACACACACACACACACACACACACAGCCCTCGTACACCGCACCTGAGAGAATAAGAAACGCACGCACACACCTGTACGTTCCAAAGCCATGCATTTTCCCCTCCTTCCAGTGGCCGTGGTAGTGATGGTTCTTGTCCAGGTTTTTATTGGGGACAAGGTACTCCCCAAACCTGCACACACACACACACATACTCCTCAGTGTTAAACCAGCCACACCTGACCCACTTATTTACCGACATGCTGATTGGATTGATTGACAGGTTACATCACACTGACCCATCCTCCAGACCGTTCTTGAACGTCCCGATGTACGTCCGTCCGTCTGTCCACTTCAGCATCCCCCTGTCCCGAGCAGAGGCACAGAGTCACAGCTAAACCCCAGCCCCAAACCCTAACCCCCTAACCCGTACCCCCAAACCCTAACCAACTAACCCCTAACCCCCAAACCCTAGCCCCCTAACCAACTAACCGCTAACCCCCAAACTCTTACTCCCTCACCCACAAACCCTAACCAACTAACCCCTAACCCTTTAACCAACTAAGCCCCAACCCCCTAGACAAAGAAAAAAATTGGATACACACATAATTTAAGCATTTAATCCAAAAAGATATAACCGCAAGTGAAGATAAACTGTACTGCACCTACTTCCTGCAGACTCTGTTTCTGAACACTCACTCACTCGCTCGCTCGCTCGCTCGCACACACTCACTCACACGCACTCACACGCACACAAGCGCACACTTACACACACACACACACACGCTCGCACTCACTCACTCACTCACTCACTCACTCACTCACTCACTCACTCACTCACTCACTCACTCACTCACTCACTCACTCACTCACTCACTCACTCACTCACTCACTCACACTCTCTCTCACACACACACACACTCACACACACACACACACACACACACACACACACACACACTCACACACTCACACACACTCACACTCACACTCACACTCACACTCACACTCACACTCACACTCACACTCACACACTCACACACTCACACACTCACACACACACACGCACACACCTCCCGTGGGGCTTGCCCGTGAGCCAGCGGCCCTCGTAGGTGGCGTCCCGCAGGCGGCTGTCCTTGTAGAAGGTGTAGGAGGCCGTGCGCGACACTGGGGGGTCGGGCCTCTTCGGGGGGGTGCCGGGGCCCCGGCCCTCCCCCATGCCCCCCCCACTCAGGGCCTGCTCCACCGCCTGGTTAATCGCCCGCAGCCACTTCCCCTGAACACACGCGAATAACACACACACACACAGGAACTTTTAATTACTGAACTAATATTTAGTTGCGTAACCATTGTTTTTGTCTAACTGCCGTGAATCTGCGCTGCATTGAGACAACCAACTTATGGCACCTCGAAACAGGTATTTCAGCCCAGGATGAACGAACTACATTCCACAGTTCCTGTGAAGTTTTGGGTTTTACTTCAGAAACTGCATTTTTAATGTCACCCCACAAGTTTTCAATGGGGTTGAGCTGGCCCACTCCATTACCTCAATCCTTTTTGTCTGGAACCAAGACGTTGCTCACTTGTGTATTTGGGGTCGTTGTCTTGTTGAAACAATGCCCATTTCAGGGGCATTTCCTACGGCAACATAATCTCTTCAAGTATTTTTATGTATTCAAATTGATTCATGATCCCTGGTATACTTTAATAAAAGGCCCAACACCGTAGTATGAAAAACATCCCCATACCATGATTTTTGTGCCACCAGGCTTCACTGTCTTCACAGTGTACAGTGGCTTGAATTCAGTACCCGGGGGTCATCTGACGTACTTTCGATGAGCACTAGACCCGAAAAGAATAATTTAACTCTCATCATTCCACAGAATGCTATACCATTTCTCTTTGGGCCAATCAATGTATTCCTTGGCAAATTTTAACCAATTCTGCATATGCCATTTTTTCAACAATGGTGCTTTACAGGGGCTCCTTGCTGATAGCTCAGCTTCGATCAAACATCTTCTGACTGTAAACAGCACTTACAGGTAATTGTTGATCAATCTTTGATCTTTCTGGGGCTGATGAATGGCTGAATTTTTGCCATTCTGACTATTCTTTGATCCGTTTTAACAGTAGTTGCTCATTTTCTTCATTTTCTGCACTTCTTTATGTTTTCCCCTCTCCAATCAACTTTTTACTCAAATGACGTTCCTCCGAACAATGTTTGGAACGGCCCATTTTACTTAGCAATTCAGAAGGAAATATATTTTGTAATAATATGTGAAACATTTCCTTCCTTTCTTCTTTAATAAAGGACAATTAATGACACCTGCTTTTTCACAGAATGAATGATTGTCTAACTAAACTCCACACTATTATTTTGAACACGCCCCTGTCAATTACTAGAACAAGCAGCGCGCATGTCATGATAGTTGGGTCTGTCATTTTTCTATTACACAACTACATCTACAAGTAAAGTATTTACCATGCAGAAATATAACTACTACTAATAACAGTGGTTGATCAGGTTACTGATGTTGTACTGTTATTTATTTGAACACAACTGTAGTTTTCCGGGAACATTTGCTGTCTTGAACGCACAATAGACATCGGTCAATTATGTAATTGATTTGGATTCAAATACTTTTCTGTGCTTGATTGATCCAAGCAAGAGCACCAGAAGGTGGGGTCTGCACTTTCTGATAAATGTGATGAATGAACGTTATTACGCTGGGGAAATGGAGACAACCAGAGAAACTAAAGACGGGAGAGAACTCGAAAAGTGTTTAATAATTAATAAATTCTCTGTTATATGAACATATTTCAGCTCAGTTGTGGCCTCAGCAGTGATGCATATTTCAGGAAATTAGTATCAGTGTCAGCGACAGTTTAAAACAAACAGCTGTTCTGTTATCACACGTTTCACATCTCCGCGTTTGCATCCCACCGTCTCAGAGGAGCAGGGAGTGGTTCAAATTCCTATAGACCCTGCACAGAGTCTCAGAGGGGCAGGGAGTGGTTCAGATTCCTATAGACCCCGCACACTGAGCAGGAATGTCTAGCAGCTGAACACGCCTACCTTCTCCATGGGGGAGGACGCCAGCAGGCTGAAGCTCTCCTCAGGTGAGGTCACCTTCAGACCATACCTGTAGAGTTACACACATCACAGTGAGCTACACAACAGACTAACACAGAGCTACACAACAGCCTCTAACACAGAGCTACACAACAGACTAACAGAGCTACACAACAGCCTCTAACACAGAGCTACACAACAGACTAACACAGAGCTACACAACAGCCTCTAACACAGAGCTACACAACAGACTAACACAGAGCTACACAACAGCCTCTAACACAGAGCTACACAACAGCCTCTAACACAGAGCTACACAACAGCCTCTAACACAGAGCTACACAACAGCCTCTAACACAGAGCTACACAACAGACTAACAGAGCTACACAACAGCCTCTAACACAGAGCTACACAACAGACTAACACAGAGCTACACAACAGCCTCTAACACAGAGCTACACAACAGCCTCTAACACAGAGCTACACAACAGACTCTTTTGACTGACAGGAGGGATGGCGGGACTTACATGCCAGAATCCTCCTCAGAGATAGGCTCCACCCACAGCGTGGCCAATGGGAAGACATGATGGGTGGAGAACTGGGACGAGGAGAGAGAGAGAGGAGAGAAATCAGAGACCATGGGACTGTGGGTCTGTGGGCGTGACACGCTCACGCACAGACACACGCGCACACACACGCACACACACACACACACACACACACACACACGCACGCACACGCACAGACGCACGCGCGCGCGCGCGCACGCACGCACGCATACGCACACGCACACGCACACGCACACGCACACGCACAGGATTACTCCCTTCTGCGAAATTAACGATCTCAATAATGCCCACTAAAAGACTGAAAGCAAAAGGGAATGATTTACTACCTGCTGTCAGGGCTCTTATTCTGTGTTGATAATCTGGGTATTTAATCAGTTATACAGGCCGTCTGATACTCTGTCCCAGGTCACATACTGTAGTTAATACAGTCCTACTGATACAAGGGTACAACCCCATTTATAAAATACCCATCTAAGATTCTGTCTGAACTGACATTCTGAAATTAATACACTCCAACTGATAAACTTGGTATTTAACCAATTACGGCTATACAATATCTCACGCCACATGTGATCTTATGCCACATCCGTGTCACACGTCTTAGCCAATTCAGTTTGAAAGAAACAGACTTGCTTTCTATGCAGCAATCAGACAGAATCGGACGCCGCCGTTTTGGACAGCACACTATGCTTCTGCACTTGAGCGGCCATTTTGACCTCAGCAGCCCCTAAATTAATACATAAGTCCGATGAAGAGGACTCTACAGTGCTCCCATTTTCGGAGCATTTGCTCAAAACTGACACGCGCTAACCGTATAATTTATAAATAATGAAGTGAATATGGGATTCAGTACAACTTATGAGCACGCACCTGTGCTCCCTGGTGAAAATGTTAGCTTTGAGCAGACCTGGGTGAAATACATAACGTTTTTGGATTCATGTCCTTTTCTGCGCTTGATTCATCTTGCCTGGTACAATTCAGCCAACCAAGTGGAACGGAAGGCTGAGTGTGCACTGTTTTATAGGTTCAAATACAACAGACAAGCTCAGGAAAGTGCAGAAAAGTATTTGAATTCAAAACGATTGCGTATTGCCCAAGGCACTGTTAGTCACTGCCTGGCGAGCGGGGAAGAGGCTGATCTCTGATTGGCTGCGGAGCAGTAATCGTTGTTTAGCTTGCTGAGATAAACAATTCGCAATGACCCTGAGTGCAAAGCCTTGGTTGTTACTCGTCAGTTACACACCACATCCAGACACTAGCAACTGAGGGCTCGCTGGGCCTTGGCTTGGGAAGGGCTTATGCCATTTACAATTTAGCCACAATGAGCGAATTATTGTGTGCGGGGAATCAGCAGCACTTGCTACGCTGTTCATTAGCACTCGCTACACTGTTCATTAGCACTCGCTGGGCTGTTCATTAGCACTCGCTACACTGTTCATTAGCACTCGCTACACTGTTCATTAGCACTCGCTACGCTGTTCGTTAGCACTCGCTACGCTGTTCGTTAGCACTCGCTATGCTGCTCGTTAGCACTCGCTACGCTGTTCGTTAGCACTCGCTACGCTGTTCGTTAGCACTCGCTACGCTGCTCGTTAGCACTCGCTATGCTACTCGTTAGCACTCGCTACACTGTTCATTAGCACTCGCTATGCTGTTCATTAGCACTCGCTACACTGTTCGTTAGCACTCGCTATGCTGTTCGTTAGCACTCGCTATGCTGTTCATTAGCACTCGCTACACTGTTCATTAGCACTCGCTACACTGTTCATTAGCACTCGCTGGGCTGTGCATTAGCACTCGCTACGCTGTTCATTAGCACTCGCTATGCTGTTCGTTAGCACTCGCTACGCTGTTCGTTAGCGCTCGCTGGGCTGTTCGTTAGCACTCGCTGGGCTGTTCATTGTCACCCCGGATGGGCAGTACAGAGGGGTGTTTGTTTAAACCGTAAAGGCACGAGATCGCCTGCTTCCCAAGTCAATCCCACAATGCACGAGAGAGGCTGAGCGAGTGCAGACAAGACCCTCGGGCTACTGCATACTTCCCTCCGGCTACTGCATACTTCCCTCTGGCTACTGCATACTTACAAGGTTCTTAGAAGGGGCCACTCCCTGACAGAGCAAAGACACAGAATGTCAGCCCGCAGCCCACAGACTCCGCCACACACCCACGAGTGTCAATGCAACACCTCCCGCTCTCACCTGCGCATGGACCAGCGCATCGTTGAACAGGATGAACCAATTCACAGAGAACCTTCCGGCGTTCTGCAGCGTCAGCGCCTTGTTGCTGCTCTCGCACACCAGCCGGCGGGACGGCTTCCGCAGGGAATCCTGGGATAGGACCAGGAGGACAGCGAGTAACACAGTAAGAGTGAGTAAGAGATGAAAACGCTGTCCCTAAGCAAGGTGACCCTGCAGGTGCGAAATTCAGAACTGTTCAGAAACATCCCAGCCTCCGTTTCACAGAGACAGAAACGCACAGAGAGAAACACACACAGAGAAAC
The DNA here is from genome assembly GCF_963514075.1 of Conger conger. Lineage (NCBI taxonomy): Eukaryota > Metazoa > Chordata > Actinopteri > Anguilliformes > Congridae > Conger > Conger conger. The sequence goes on along the minus strand of NC_083776.1, from coordinate 8,057,554 downwards.
AGAAACACAGAGAGAAACACACACACACACAGAAACGCTCAGCCGTGGCTGGTGATCCAGAAACAGCGCTGGCAGAAACAAGCTCTTTAAAACGACGCTGAGCCTGATTAATGAGCACAGTCTGGGAGAAGCAGGAGCTCGAGAGTTTAACTGCTCATCAGAGGAGATGCAGGAGCTCATGAGTTTAACTGCTCATCAGAAGAGAAGCAGGAGCTCATGAGTTTAACTGCTCATCAGAGGAAAACATTAATTTTACAGCTGGGAACAGAAAATGCTTTCCAGTGAAAAGCAGAGGGGGCACATTGGCCCAGGAGGTAAGAGTGCTCAGGGCTTGTCATTACATTACATTACATTACAGGCATTTAGCAGACGCTCTTATCCAGAGCGACATACAACGAGGTGCAGATCAAACACAGGAACAAGTGCAAAGAGGACCCTAGAGGACAGTACGGTTCCGAGTCCTAGCGTGACCATACAGACGTAACCCTTGAAGAATACATGAACTTACAAACTAGCATACCATGGTTGGCAGCTAGAATAGCCCGAGTACAACAATACAATAGATAATACAAAACAACACAACAATATCTATACAACCATATAAGTGACATTACAGTATATGGCATACAAGGCTAATCATGGTGGTGAGGTAGGGAGGGAAAGGTGCAGCCTGAAGAGATGAGTCTTCAGTCTGCGCTTGAAAGTGGTCAGAGACTCCGCCATTCTGACAACAACAGGGACGTCATTCCACCACCGTGGGGCCAGAACAGACAGCAGCCATGTCAAAGTGTCCCTGAGTAAGACCTAATCCCCAATTTCTCCTGATAAGCTGGTTGGTGCCGTGCATAGCAGCCGATCGCCGTTGGTGTGCGATTGTGTGTGTGAGTGTGTATGAATGGGTGAATGAGATGCGTCCATTGTACAGAGCGCTTTGGATAAAGGCACTATATAAATACAGCCAATTTACCATTGGGATGGATGGATGCAAGGCTCATTTATCAATCTATCTATCTTTCCATCCATCCCTCTCTCCCTCCCTCCATAGACCCCCACTCACCGTCATCTTCCCAGGGAAGCTCTTCCAGAAGTGAAAGGTATACTCCGCCTCCTTCTTCTTCCTGGTCAGGAGCAGGGCCAGGGCCTCGTACTGAGAGCAACCGTCCTGCAGCTTCTGATAGTCCAGCGTGCTCTGAGTCACACCAGAGCAGAGTTACACCAGGACACAGTTACACCAGCCAGAGCAAATTTACACCAGCACAAAGTTACACCAGTACAGAGTTAAACCAGAGCAAATTTACACCAGCACAGAGTTAAATCAGTACAGTTAAACCAGAGCAGAGTTACACCAGCACAGAGTTAAACCAGAGCAAATTTACACCAGCACAGAGTTAAACCAGTACAGAGTTAAACCAAGGCAGAGTTAAACCACAACAGAGCTAAACCAGAGCAGAGTTACACTAGCACAGAGTTAAACCAGAGCAAATTTACACCAGCACAGAGTTAAACCAGGACAGAGTTAAACCAAGGCAGAGTTAAACCACAACAGAGCTAAACCAGAGCAGAGTTACACTAGCACAGAGTTAAACCAGAGCAAATTTACACCAGCACAGAGTTAAACCAGTACAGTTAAACCAAAGCAGAGTTAAACCACAACAGAGTTAAACCAGAGCAGAGTTAGACCGGAGTGAAAAAGACCCTCCGTGACAGAGCAGAGTGTGTGCGACTGTGGGTGCATCTCACATGCATGGGGGAGATGCATTGTGGGTAAACAGCTCTCTGTCCTGTACGCAGCAGGGTGCACGTGCATTGTGGGTAAGCGGCTCTCTCTCCTGTACGCACCACCTCGTAGCAGGTGGCCAGTTTCAGCAGGAGCCGGCCGTACTGGTGCAGGTGAGACAAGGGCTGGTAGAACAGCGCCACCAGCAGGTCACCAGGGGGGGCACTCTCCTCACTGCCCTCCACCAGCCTCTGGAGCAGCCCTGGGGTCTTACCAAACACGTCCCTGCAGAGGGGGAGAGACGTGAGACACACGCACGCACACACACACACACGCACACGCACACACACACACACAGACGCACATACATACACACACGCGTGCACAGACACTCTCACACACACGCCTGCAAGCAAGCACAAGCCCGCAAGCACACACACACACACACACACACACACACACACTCACACACACTCACACACACTCACACACACTCACACACACTCACACACACTCACACTCACTCACACTCACTCACACTCACTCACACTCACTCACACTCACTCACACTCACTCACATACTCACACACTCACGCACACACACACACTCACTCACGCGCACACACACACACACTCACACACTCACACACTCACGCACTCACGCACACACGCACACACACTCACACACACACTCGCACACACACACACACGCACGCACGCACGCTCACGCACTCTCACGCACTCTCACGCACTCTCACGCACGCCCGCAAACTCACTCACTCACTCACTCACTCACTCACTCACTCACTCACTCACAGACACAGACACAGACACAGACACAGACACAGACACAGACACACACACACACACACACACACACACATACACATACACACATACATACACACATACACACACGCGTGCACATACACTCTCACACACACGCCCGCAAGCACACACACACACACACACACACACACACACACACACACACACACACACACACACACACACACACACACACAGACGCTCGCAGGTCTCATTAACAGTACATAAATGCCAGCGCTGGGTGAGTGTGGGGTCGGCAGGAGACTCACAGGCAGGGCTTGGCCAGGGCAGTGAAGCCCCCCATCACCAGGAAGTTCCCCACAGAGCTGCAGTACCTGGGGGGAGAGGGAGATCAGACCTGCAGCTGCACACACAAACACCAATCACTGCAGAGCTCAAACCCAGACAATCACCCGTTTTTCCACTGTACAGATGGACTGCACTAAGTTACGGCTGGGCTGGGCTGGGCTGGGCTGGGTTGCGTTGGGTAGGGTATTCATTCTCCATTCGGTTTTGCTGAAGAGACACATGTGGTTTTGGCCTGGTATTGTTCCCGTCCTTTAGCCTACAGGACAGGAGATCTACTGGACCAGGGTTGGGCAGCCCTATGATCATGATTATTATGAATGTTATAATGGTGTATTATGAGGGGTGTGTCGCTCCGGGCAGGCGGGGTTGTGTAATCGGGGTGTGTGTCTCTGGGCAGGGGGGTTGTGTAATCGGGGTGTGTCTCTGGGCAGGGGGGTGTGTGTAATCGGGGTGTGTCGCTCTGGGCAGGGGGGTGTGTGTAATCGGGGTGTGTCGCTCTGGGCAGGGGGGTGTGTGTAATCGGGGTGTGTCGCTCTGGGCAGGGGGGTGTGTGTAATCGGGGTGTGTGTCTCTGGGCAGGGGGGTTGTGTAATTGGGGTGTGTCGCTCCGGGCAGGCGGGGTGTGTGTCTCTGGGCAGGGGGGTGTGTAATCGGGGTGTGTGTCTCTGGGCAGGGGGGTGTGTAATCGGGGTGTGTGTCTCTGGGCAGGGGGGTGTGTGTAATCGGGGTGTGTGTCTCTGGGCAGGGGGGGGTTGTGTAATCGGGGTGTGTGTCTCTGGGCAGGGGGGGGTTGTGTAATCGGGGGGTACTTGCTCTGAGTAGGTCTCTAGGAAGGGGGCGGGGTGCTCCAGCAGCACCAGGCCCTTGACGTCCCGCTGACGGCCGCGCCGCAGGAAGGCCGTGAGGGAGGTGGAGTGCTGCCCCGTCAGGTGGCAGAGCCGGCCGAACTGCCCCGCCA
>NC_083776.1:8041242-8048742 GCF_963514075.1 Conger conger | reverse complement strand
GGGCTCTTGCTGCAATGCTCAGTGGACAGCCTCTTCAGGTAATCCTTCACCGCCTGCTCATCTGGATAGGGCGAGCTCTTCGCCCCCGGCCCCGCCCCCGCATCGCTGCAGTCCGCCAGAGGGGCGGAGTCACAGTCCGTTTTAGGGGCGTCGCCCACAGGCTCTGGGGCAGGCGCAGCGTCCAGAGGGCGGGGCTCCGTTGGGACCTCGGTGGGCGTGGCTATGTGGGCGGAGCCAGACAGCAGGGGGTCGGAGGGGGAGGACCTGAGCTCCACCCCCAGGGGGCAGTAGTGGCTGTCGGAGATGATCACGTGGTCGTCCCGGTCCGTCATGGTGTAGAGCAGCTGGTTGCAGTGGCCACACTTGTCCTGCGGGGGGCGACGAGGCTCCTGGGGCGCGGGGCAGCGCACCAGCGCCAGGCTGTGGGCCCCGCCACAGGCCACCTGCAGCACACACCTGCCCGCCAGGTGCTCCACCTTCTGCGGCTGCCAGACGGGGAAGGCGGGCGTGAGCAGGCCGAGCTGGCAGCCGCTGCCCCAGGCCCAGACCTCACGCCGGGCCGACAGGGCCAGCGTGTGCGTCTCCCCGCAGGCCAGCTCCAGCACACACACCGCCTGGGCGGGCCGCGCCTCGCGCTCCACCACGCCCACGGGGGTGGGGTTCGGCACCGTGTGGAGGCCGGGTATCCCACACTGCCCGGCGGCGTTCTGCCCCCACATGTGCACCCCCCCGTCCTGCGTCACCGCCCCGCTGTGGAAGCTTCCGGCGGCTACGCTAACCACGCCCCCCAGCCCCGCCTCCAACACTGGCTCTGCCGCGGCCGAGACGCCGTCCTGTCTCCAGGGCAACGCGCCGAAGCTGTACACCTGTCCGCCTGCAGCACAGAAACACAGCGCTAATATTAATCATGACAATAATAATAATAACAACAAATCACATTTATGACACGCTTTTCATGGAGTGAACATGATCTCACAGTGCGACATGAAAAGGGTGATAAAGACACAACATTGAAAGCAGTTCCAGAACGCTCAGCGCTTTCAGTTCCTGGTAGTGACTGTGACATCAGAACTTAAGAGTTTTCAATTAAGAGCATTCTAATCACATGTTTGCGACCTTAAGCAGCAGCATAACACCATGACAGTCACTCAGAGTGGCAAACACCAGGTAAACAGCCTGAGTTCTGCAGACAAACACAGGACCAGGTGAAAAGCAGCATCGTACATCGAGTGTGAAGTAAATATATACACTTGGAAGTGCCTGTTCCAGAGAGCGCTGCTAAGCTACACTCAGGAAGTGTACATCACAAGAACAGTTTCGGTAAAATACCAATACACAGTGCAGTTCATAAGTATTTGTACAGTGACATGATCCAGCACACTGGATTTAAAAACAATGAGTATGAGGTTAAAGTACAGTCAGTTTAAATTTGCAGCCCTTTTTATACAGTGCCACTGTCCAAATACTCAGAGAGCACTGATGTGGGTAATATGTAGCAAACTAGGTTTCCCTTGATAAAGTAACCCCCACAATTCCTCCTACAGCAGGGATCAGCAACTCACAGCCCTCGGGACACCAAGACCTGCTCGTTTTCCACCCTCCCTTTGCCTGGGAGTGAGGTGTGAAGACAGTCTGTCTGATCAATATCACTAATGCGAAAAGAAAACCAGGGCTGGATTTGGACTGAAGGACTGGAGTCTCAGAGCCTCACCCTCGGCCAATAGGACGGCGTGATGGGCCCCCATGGCAGCCTGCAGGACCGGCCGGGACAGCAGCACTCTGTCTGGGGTCAGGCTGCAGGAGTAGCCCCTCCAGGCGTGGAGCAGACCCCGTTCCCCCAAACTCTCCTCCCCCTCCGAGCTGAGGCACACACAGCCAATCACAGAACAACACGCCATGACATCACACCTCAACTTCAGCCCCTGAGAGAGAATCCTTCAGTTCAGTTCAGTTCAGTTTATTCTTTGTCCCAAATGGGCAATTTGTTTGCAGCAGGACCACACACATACCACACAACAATAGGCATAACACAATACAGACAGACAGACAGACAGACAGACAGATTCTGCACAAGAAGCATAATAAATAGTTCAGTTGTGATAAATATTGGCAGTGCATTAAAACTGAGTCATTTACAATCAAGATACAGTTTCTGTAACCACGGTCACTGTGTAAATGGTCTGATAATGACAGCATAACATATTGACGAGAACAGGCCATTCAGCCCAGCAATGCTGGCTTTTTCCGACCACTAAAGTGTATCTACTGCTTAGTTGGCAGTTTCTGCCTCCACTACATGTCCTGGCAAGCTATTTCACAGTGACCGCTGAAAAGATACTTCCTAAAGTCTGTGCGGAATGTAAATGCATGCAGCACTTCTCAATAGTGAGGTCCACAGCGATATTTAAAAAGAATCAGTGTCCATTCCGCCTCATACCCCTTCTTTTGATTCTCCATCAGAGCGGCTCCTCCATGCTACGGCCGCTGCATCGTCGCCCGGCGGAGGTGCCCAAGTTCTTCCAGCACTTCCCCTGAAACAGAGAAAATAATTCTAAACACCACTTCCCCCATTTGTCAGCATCTTGAACCTTTGTACATTTTACTTCCGAAAAGCGTTTGAAAAACGTGACGAGGCTCAACTGCTAGACAAACTGCCCATGTAATGTTACATTAAACTTAATTACATTGAACATTAAGAGGAAAACAAATTAATTCCATTGTAAATAAAACTGCATTTCTTTTCTTCGTTTTTTTCTGACCTGATGACACAGAAATCTAGCGAAATATTCACGAATGGGGTGATTTGTACATCAATATTAGTGAACGCTCCGACTTGTACTGTTTACACCGCACCTACACTGTTGACACAGTTTCGAACACAGTGCCCTCTCAGAAATCTTAGCAGTGCAATGTGAATACATGGATTCAATTATTATCTAACGTTACTATTAATAAATAAAGAATGGTATACTAGTTGGAGATGCCTAGCTTGTTGACAAAGCAACTAATAGCTTAAATAGTCTTAGCTAACTAATAATATCAACGTGATAACAAAAATTCGATATAGCTAGCTAGCTTGCTATCCGACGAGTTATCGAAATCAGTAGTTAGCTGCTAGATTTGAACTTCAAACGAATCGCTGTAGCTTCTGTGTTTTTGTCAATCTAGCCTACATGCAGATTTGATCTAAACCGTACTTACTTTAAAGGCAAAGCGATATATTAAATTTCTGGTTAAGCAAGAATTGTAGATCTAGGTCCAACTAATTGTAACGTCATATCCAGTCAAAATATGCATACTCACAGATTCTGGATAGTTAGCTAAAGCTGTGTTTCGTAGCTAGTAGCACTTGCTTGTTGCACACATAGCATGCTGTCGGGGAGAAAATTGAGCTGTCACATTGACCACGCATCTGATTTTTCCAGACAATCTATTCTGCGTTTTATTGTACTGAAATCATATATGGCTAAAATGACAAGTGAATCACGAAATGAAAGTAAATGATCAACTAGAAAACACTGACAAAGATCCACAACGCTGTTTGTTTGACCATCGTCTCACAGCAGCCGATGAGGGTCAAAATAGGTGTAATATTTGCGTTTTCTAAAATAGTCTGTCTGGAATTAAAAATAATCTATACCTTAAAATATCACCAACTTTCATTGCTACTTTGTCAAATATTACCCAAACACTGTGATTCCATTTATCAGACCAAAACAAACATTAAATCTACCAGGTAATGTGAAGTAAAACCATGATTCAATTTATTTTCAAATAATTAAGTGTATCGGTTTGCTGAATTTGACCACTGAAAAACTTCTGTTTAGGTTTAAAGATGAATAGACTGCAGTGGTGAATGAATGGTAGTTATGTTGAATCAGTGGGAAAAAAACAAGGCAGGTTGGCCAAGAAAAAAAATAAATAAATCAAAATGTCTGTGATTTCTTATGAGCCAAGGAGATTCTTTTTGATTATAATTTCTTATATTTGGTGTAGTGATTTTAATTAAAAGGAGAAAACAACCACTTCAAATAACATATTCTGTAACATAACTGGGTGACAATGTTCCAAAATTAGAAATGTATTGAGTTTAAATTTACAATGAAATATTTGGGACAGATCATTCATCAGTCTAGACTGCAACCAGCTTAGTACAAAATATGATTAAGTATAAGATTTATTTTCAGGCAAACAAGTTTGGGGTTTGTAAGAAAGGTTTTTTTCAATTGGCTTTTTGCAGAGGCAAAGAATGCCAAGAGATGCAGAGATTGTCCATTGTTGCGTTTTATGGTTTAGCTCTGTGATATGGTGGCATCCCATACGTGAATACATCAGCATAATTCAGCATAAGGAATTATACATGTTATTTAAAATGCCTTTCAAAAGATTTTCAAAAGTAAAAAAAAGTAAAATTAAAATCTAATGAGTCAAAATAGAAGCAGAACAAAACAAGAACAGGTAAATTAGAGCGCAAAGCAAAAAAACCCAAAACTAAACACAATTGCTACAGGGCTAAGAGAGAGTGCACTGTAATGAGTATTTAAATGCTTTCACTACAATGCTCTTTGCCAGTTAGGCCAGCACAGTTATCACACATTGACAGTGCAGGGTCCTACTTTATTGATTCCATACCATTATATCATGACTAAATCCTGTTATACAATGACTAAACCCAGAGCAGTTTGAAATAACCATGGAGTTCACACACATAACACTGCATTCTCAGCACTCAAACGCTTTCAAAACAATAACAACAGCCCCCCCTTCACTGCTGTGTGCACTGATTGGGCGGCTGTTCCTTACAGCCTATTCTGATTGGTTGGTGGCTTTCTCAGACAGCAGTGGCAGCAGCAGGAGACAGAGAGACTGCAACATCACAGAGAGAGAGAGCGAGAGAGAGAGAGAGAGAGAGAGAGAGAGAGAGAGAGCACTACCCAAACATCTCCTGCACGGGAGGAAAGAGGAGAGAGAATAAAGCGTTTTCTTCGGCGGTGGCTGCTCCTACGCCCTGGGGGCCGTCAGGCTGAGGATCTGGGGAAGCGCACTGGACGGAGCAAGCGCAGGTGTGAGTGAGGACCCGGGGAGCCGAGCCGGGCCGAGCCGGGATGCAGAACCTGCGACACGCAGCCACAGAGGCGTTCCATCGCCTGGGTGAGCAGCACCGCGGTGTGTGTGTGTGTGTGTGTGCGTCTGTGAGCGTGTGTGAGCGTGTGCATGTGTGTGTGAGCATGTGTGAGCGTGTGTGTGTATGTGTGTGTGTGTGTGTGTGTGTCGTGCGTGTGTGTGTGTGTGTGACAAAGAGAGTGACTGTGCAGTTTATTCACACACAGACGCTCTCTCTCTTGCTCTCTCTCTCTCACACACACTCTATCTCACACGTACCGTGTCTCTCTCTTTCACACATACACATAAACACATTCTCTCTCGCTCTCTCTCTGTGTGAGTGTGCATGTATGTGTGTGTGTGTGTGTGTGTGTGAGAGAGAGAGAGAGAGAGTGCAGGGTTATTGCAGGGTTGTCAGTGCTCAATGCCACAGCATTAGAGTGTATTCATACTGAGCTTGCAGGGGGGGGGGGGGCTCTTCTCCCTGTGGGGCTGCTGGACACTGTGGTGTGACAGGGGGGGTGGGGGGGAGTGAGAAGTTACTGGGTCTAGCATCAGGACATGAGCTGCAGTGGTTACAGAAACGACAAACACACACAGGTTATTCAAGGACATTTAACGTCAGTCACGCAGCTCTAATGCTGTGTGTGTGTGTGTGTGTGTGTATGTGTGTGTGAGAGTGTGTGTGTGTGTGTGTGTGCAGGGGAACAGACGCCTCTGCTCGAGCCAGAGCCAGCAACAGCATGTGTGAGAATGTAATTATGGAGGATGGGGGGGGAGGGGGTTGAACCGCAGTGCAGGTGATGCAGGGTCTCAACCAGTGGTCAGGATCACATTTTAAGATTAAATATTGTTACTCCCTGAACTCATTGTTACTCAATGAACAATATTTCAACTATTCTCCTCCAACATCGCTCATACGCACACACACACACACACACACACACACACACTTCTCATCACTCATATTCTCCTCATATCTCATATTCTTCTTTCTCTTGCTTAATCCTCCCTTCTGCTTCTCCATTTCCCCTCTCTCCCTCTCTCTGTCACTCTCTCTCCCTCTCCCTCTCTCCCTCTTTCTGTCACTCTCTCTCCCTCTCCCTCTCCCTGTCTCTCTCTCTCCCTCTCTCTCCCTCTCCCCCTCCCCCTCTCTCTGTCTCTTCCCCCCCCCCCCCTCTCTAGGTCTCTCTCTGTCGCTCTCTCTGTTAAGGGTGATTAAGGGTCAGTTCAGGGTGGTTTTTAGCAGTTCTGATTAAATTGCATTTTAACCCTTTAAAGGTAAATGATGTAATTAGAACGTTCTCAGCTAAACATTCCAAAAACAAACGACTCTTCAGAGGGTTAAAATATAACTGGGTTGACATTTTTTCTCACTTTGTAATTACCTTGTTTGTAATTAAAACGATTGTGCTTAAAGCATAAAGATGCAGTCCTGCACATCAGCCAAGAAGAGGTGGAGGATAATTATAAGAGATGGACTGAGTTAAAGTCCCTCACTGACCCACATTCCCGGCCCGTCCTGTAGCCCTGCTCCTCACCGTTTGGCTCCTCCACATTCTGCCTTCATTACCATCATCCCGCTGAACTTTCACCCCTGACCTTTACCCTCAGAGTATGTCTGAGGTCATTGAGTGCTTCAGATCTCTCTGGGTGCTGTGTGGGGTGATTTTCACCCCAACTCTGCAGCTCTGTAAAATGTAACAACATTTTTCACTTTTTCCTCAGATGTTGTCTTGGTGATTCTTGCAGCACTTTCCCATCCAGGCTTCGAACTTAATTACTTAATTACTTAATTGCTCTAAAATTAAGGGGGCGACATGGCTCAGGCAGTAAGAGCAGTCGTCTGGCAGTCGGAGGGCTGCCAGCTCGCTCCCCCGCCCGGGCTGTGTCAAAGTGTCCCTGAGCAAGACACCTAACCCCCAAATGCTCCTGACAAGCTGGTCGGTGCCTTGCATGGCAGCCAATCGGCGTCGGTGTGTGAGTGTGTGTATGAATGGGTGAATGAGAAGCATCAATTGTACAGCGCTTTGGATAAAGGTGCTATATAAATGCCAACCATTTAAAATGAGAAGTTTCCCACAGATTTTTAATATTTACGAATAAAAGTCTCATTAGTTGGGAGACATTGAGAAAGCGAAACATTTTTCTTTTAGAATAATTTTGTAAGGAGGTTCCTATGCATGTCACAATGTAGTCTGCCCAGAGAGACAGACACCCTGTGTCCCAGAGCAGAGACACACACTCTGTGTCCCAGAGCAGAGACACACACTCTCTGTCCCAGAGCAGAGACACACACTCTGTGTCCCAGGGCAGAGACACACACTCTGTGTCCCAGAGCAGAGACACACACTCTGTGTCCCAGAGACACACACTCTGTGTCCCAGGGCAGAGACA
>NC_083776.1:8023742-8033742 GCF_963514075.1 Conger conger | reverse complement strand
ACACACTCACACACACACACACACACACATACACACCACACACACGCACTCACACACACACACACACACACACACACACACTCACACACACATACACACCACACACACGCACTCACACACACACTCACACACACACCACACACACGCACTCACACTCACACTCACACACACACAATGTTAATTATTCCACTGCTTCTTTGTTTGTTGAAATGTGTTTTCTCGTGTTGCCCTCACTGTTTCCTGTGTGTGTGTGTGTGTGTGTGTGTGACATACAGAAAACCGGTCTGCAGTTTGGAACGGCCACTTCCTATCTGAACCTTGAGAAGCTGGGAGAGGGAGCCTATGCCACCGTGTACAAGGGAATCAGCAGGTCGGACAGCCGGCCAGACACCCCACAACCAACCTCATCAGAACCCCTCAGAGTCAGCCCCCCCTCAGGACATTCGTAGGGCTGGGTTAGGGCTGGGTGAGGGCTGGGTTAGATGGTGATGTCACGCTAATGCTAATGCTAACGCATTAACCACAGTACATTCGTAGGGCTGTTCCACACAATGTAAACAATACAGGCCTTTCTGCAGTGTTTTTATTTTGCTTCTTTGGGTGAACAGAGAGCCAGCTCTGCCTGGGGCCCCGGGGAGAGCGTGAGAGAGGAATAGACTGCAGGGCGTTAGCGCTGGCAAGGATGATGTTCCTACTTAGCGAGAAGGCCGCCAGGGATTATTTTGAATGAGTTATTGAGTGAATGCACTCACTGAGCGAGTGGAAGGTCTGGCAGTGCTTGCTTTTATCACTGTGGTTCAAACACGCTCCATCCAGGACTGGGGGACAATTTGTTCTCATCCAGTGATGTAGGCTAACCTGTACTCTGCACTAACCAGTACGCTATGCTAACCTGTACTCTATGCTAACCAGTACGCTACGCTAACCTGTACTCTACGCTAACCTATACGCTACGCTAACCTGTACTCTACGCTAACCTGTACTCTACGCTAAGCTATACGCTACGCTAACCTGTGCGCTATGCATCTGCACCTTCCCACTGTTTCTGCAGGATTAACGGGCACCTGGTGGCTCTGAAGGTGATCCGGATGAAGACAGAGGAGGGAGTTCCCTTCACTGCGATCCGAGAGGGTGAGAGAGCGCACTCCTGGAGGGCAATCAGAGGAACACATCAAAGTTTAATCACACCGAACATGAACACTAACCCTTACCCTAACCCGTTTCACTGGCTCAGTGTGATAGGCCAGCACACCTGCAGTGGATGTATGTAATTATAATAATAATTTGTTTTTTAGAGTGCTCGTGTTTTTTTTTCCTGTGTGTGTTTTTACGTGCATGTCTGTGTATGTACTTTTTGCACACTTTATTGTGTTGTAGATTTTAAATGGAAGTAGAAAATAGAAATGTATTTATTAAAAATCAAAAACTGAAATCTCTAATTTACATACGTAAGCATGCAGACCCTTGAGATAGCCACTGATATTTTCTGGGGGCATCTCGAGAGACAAGGGATACACAATACAGAGGAGGAAGGGGTAAACAACTCCCCGCCAATTAGCCAACCAATAAAACGACTGAACAAAAACGGGCGAGAAGTTTAATTTGAATTGAGCGAGGAAACAACAAACAGCAGGGAGACTGAACCTCACGTCCTACAGATCACGGTGGTTGTAAGAGGAGGCGAGTAGACCATAGGCACACCTATAGCACAAGGGAGACGCCTACCCAGGCTCCCTACTGCGTTATACCTACCTAGGACCGGAACGATAATGTGATAACGGAAGACATACAAGACATCCCGTCTCTGATTCCACAGCAGGAATACTGGTTCTAACACTAGATACAACGCATCATAACTCTAAGTGGATAGGCTTCAGCAAGTCTAAAAAATAAGTATAATAAATACCAAATAAAGTGCTCGCTGAGTTTATGTACATGTATGCAAGTTGTACATGTATGTACCTATAGGTACACATGTTGTATGTATGTTCTTACACGTGAATCTTTGACATTATTTCCACTCCAGCTTCCTTGTTGAAAGGGCTGAAACACGCCAACATTGTTCTCCTGCACGACATCATCCACACGCGAGAGTCACTGACCTTCGTCTTTGAGTACGTGGTGAGTAGTACTTCACCCCCACGAGTGTTTGGCTTACTGGTGAGATGGGTGTGTGGGGGGTTGGACCCAAAATGCACGACTCAGAAACAGGGGTGTAATAAAATCCCGTCAGCGCTTTATTCAGGGAATGTCCAGTGAGCGTAGTCAAAAAACAAGCAATGTTCATACACGTAAAAACCCGGCCTAAACCAGAGTACAGTACCGAGGGAGAAGGCACTCGTAATCGGTACACCATGCAAAAAGTCCAGTAGCCGGGAAAGCTGTCAGCGGGGCAGAAGTACAGGCGGACGGTAGGCAGGCTCAGGGTCGATGACGGCGCAAAAGACTGAAGTCTGCTCCGCGAGGCAAAAGCACAAAGACAGCAGGCAAAGTCATGGTACAGGCAGGCAATGGTCAACAAAACAGAAGTCAATAATCTTTGGTCAATAAACAGGCTTGGATCGTAACAGGTAGCCAATAGCTTGACAAACACACTAAGGAAGTGCACTGACAAACAGGAGGCAATGATTTCACAAAGACATGACATGAAACTGAGCTTATGTGCAGGTGTAGACAGGTGCAGACAATTAGCTTGAGAGCAGCATGCGAATAGAAATCAGGTGTGGAGGATTAACAAGTTAACAAGATAATCAGTAATCGTTAGTAATAAACCTATCCTGCCCTAGTGTTAGTAAATTAGTAAATGACATTCACAAGAAAAGTAAGGTAAACATGAACACATGGTTAGAATGTTAGTATTACCCAATCCTGATCTAGCGTTAGTAGATGAGTAAGAAGACAAGGGAAATTGAAACAATTTGGGAAGCGTGAGTGACAGAAAGGGAGAGAGAGAAAGCATGAACGCAAGGTTTGCAGAAAGACACAAAAACGTGTACGCTAAACAATGAATGGAACATAACATGAAACAAACATAAATCGTGACATAAAAAGTTTGAGAAATATGACATGAATAAACTACATAACGTGGCAAGACAAGACTAACAATTAAATCATAACGACTAAACACGAAACGTAACATGACATGAAAATGAAATGTAACAAGAAATAAAGCATAACAACATGGCGAAACAAGACTAACATAATACGTGACATGACAATAACATAACTAAGACAATGACTAAACATGAAACGTGACAACTGGGTTTCTGTAAATAGACACAGACTGAACAACAGACCAGCGCGTAGCCTCACTGAGCAACAAACCAACACGTAGCATGTCTGTGTGTGTGTGTGTCCCTCAGCAGAGAGATCTGTCCCAGTAACCTGACTCTGTGTGTGTATGTGTGGGTGTGGCTGCATGCGTGTGTGTGTGTGTGTGTGTGTGTGCATGGGTTGGTATGTGTGTGTGTGAGTGTGTGTGCATGCATGGGTGGGTATATATGTGTGTGTGTGCGTGTGTGCATGTGTGTGTGTATGTGTGTGTGTGTGTGTGTGTGTGTGTGGGTGTGTGTGTGTGTGTGTGTGTGTGGGTGTGTGTGTGTGTGTGTGTGTGTGTGTGTGTGTCCCACAGCAGACGGATTTGTCCCAGTACATGACGCAGCACCCAGGAGGCCTGCACTCCCACAATGTCAGGGTAAGGCCTCAGGGGCGTTCTGAGGAGGTGGGCTGTGTGGGCTGTGTGTAGGTTCACCACTTGATGGAACTGACAGATGTAAATCAGGCAGGATAAAATGGCAGGGGTTAAGGTTCGGGTTTACACCAGGGACAGCTAATGTCAGCTAATTTGTATGACAAACATTTGTTTACTTGAATATTAAGTCATAGCCAGTAGTAATGTTAGCTCTCTGTAGTGCCATTATGCAGAGTTGTTTGCTGACAGAGAGCATTTTTAAATGAAAGACGGCTTGGCTAAATTATTACTGGTGCTAGCTTGGCTCCTTGGAGGGGAAATCAAAAGTTTGTATTGGTAGGCCGACATTGCAAGGTTTAAGTCTTTGAGCGGTATCCCCACTGAACTGTAATACAAAACACATCTCTGAGGTAGAATATCCATTCACTTCATCTGTATTTCTGTGAATATGAATCATAAAGCTAAACATGCTCACTCATGTACATTATTTTCATATTTCTATGGTTCACCAAATGTATTCATTTCTACCACCAAAAATCTACCCAGTGCTTACTTATGCAGATAAGCTTGAGTAAAGTTGAAAGACATCTTGATGCAGCCAGGCAGTTTCTCATTTAAAAATGCTCTCTGTATCAGCTAACAACTCACTTTCTCTGCTTACGACCTCACTCCGTGCAACTACAAGAGAGCTGGTACTGGTTAGGAGTTAACCAAGTTAACCAAGGAGTTTCCAAAAGCCATATTAAATTATAAACGTGTGGTGCAAGGTGGAGCTGGTACATGCTGCAATGTCTGTAATACAATGTATTCAGAACTGTTACTAGAACTGTTACTGTATAGAAATGTGGATGTTGTTAATGTTAGCTCATCAGTACAAACATTAATTTAACGTTCAGTAAACAAATGTTTGTAAAAACCTACAAGTTAGCTAGCCGACGTTAGCTGTTGATATTCGCTTCTAAAGCAACAATACATTTCTCACAGAAAACGTAGTTTGTCCACTTGGTTACTTCACAGTAGTGGTGAAGGTACATGACTGGGAGGTCGGTGGTTCGATCCCCGGATTGTCTCCTGCTTAGTCTAATCAACTGTACATCGCTCTGGATAAGAGCATCTGCCAAATGCCATTAATGTAATGTAATGTACAAAAACTCAATGCTTGTGTGTTCTCAGCCTTTACTGGTCCCCATATGAGGTTAGTATTATGTAGCTAGCCAATAGCACTAACCCATACAATTTGTTTTTGACAGTACTTGGTCAGTAGAATGATAAAAACGGAAGCTTTCGATTACGGTCAACGGCACCAAAGATTTCTGAGGCACCATCCATAAACAGCAGAAGTCCCGCTACAGGATTGATTCAAATCTTTAAAAGTTATATAAGAGATGCCAGCGCTAACGAGGTCACACGCTGACATGCACCGCCCCCTCCTGTAGCAACCGCAGAAGCAAACCGCCAGATGAAACACGAATTCCACTGTAAATAATATCAGTAATTATCTCTCTCAATTCAATGCAAATAACCTTCATTAACACCCCCTCTCCCTCTCTCAGATCTTCATGTTCCAGCTGCTGAGAGGTCTCGCCTACATCCACAGTCACAGGATCCTGCATAGAGACCTGAAGCCCCAGAACCTGCTCATCAGCTACCTGGGGGAACTCAAGCTGGCTGACTTCGGTGAGACGGGGCAGGGTGAGGGTGAGGGTGAGACGGGGCAGGGTGAGGGAGAAGGTCCCCCGTGTGGAGACAACCTCTCTCAGGTGTGTGGGTGGTTAGGATCAGCCAGTCAGGGTCTCTGTGGAATGGAGATGGGGTTAGGGTTAGGGTTGGCAGCGTGAGGGAGAGAGGGTCCCCCGTGTGGAGATGACCTCTCTCGGGGTTGTCTCCTGTGTCCAGGGCTTGCTCGCTCCCAGTCCATCCCCAGCCAGACCTACTCCTCCGAGGTGGTGACCCTGTGGTACCGTCCCCCAGACGTGCTCCTGGGCTCCACAGACTATTCCACAGCGCTGGACATCTGGTGAGTGAGGGGGTAACCATGGTGAACGGGGGGGGGGTTGCTAACGGGGGGGGGGCATGACCACTGTGGCCCATTAGACCAATAAAAGACAAACATTAGACTTAAGATTTTCCTGTTTGTCACCATCAGGGGCGCCGGCTGCATTTTCATCGAGATGCTCCAGGGGGCGCCAGCGTTTCCCGGGGTGACAGACGTCTTCGAGCAGCTGCAGAAGATATGGGCGGTGAGTTCAGCAGGGAAGCACTCTTACACACACACAGACTCTTACACACACACACACACACACACACACAGACTCTTACACACACACACACACACACACACACTCTTACACACACACACACACACACACACACACTCTTACACACACACACAGACTCTTACACACACACACACGCACACACACTCTTACACACACACACAGACTCTCACACACACACACACACACATGCACACACACTCTTACACACACACACACACACACACTGATCGTACACGTGCATGTGTGCAGCAGGAGTCCTTCAGTGTGAGGGTAGAACAGACAGCATGCAGAGCCTCATCTCCTGGGTCTTTCTGTGCGAGGACCTTGTTTGCTTCACAATAAACCATTATGAATACATGCTACATTTAAACATTATTAATGTTACACTGCAAAAAGTCTGTCTTAACAAGTGTTTTAATCTTGTGATGAGACTGAAAATGTTACTTTTTTATTCCACAATTCGCTGTATTTTTCCATGATGTAGTAAAATCAGTGTGGCTCCAATTTGCTCAGATTAAGTCTCTCTGTGTGGGTTAGGGTTAGGATGGGCAGTGAGGGTCTCTGTGGAATGGGGTTAGGGTTAGGGTTAGGATTGGCAGTCAGGGTCTCTGTGGAATGGAGATGGGGTTAGGGTTAGGATGGGCAGTCAGGGTCTCTGTGGAATGGAGATGGGGTTAGGGTTAGGGTTAGGATGGGCAGTGAGGGTCTCTGTGGAATGGAGATGGGGTTAGGGTTAGGGTTAGGATGGGTAGTGAGGGTCTCTGTGGAATGGAGTTAGGGTTAGGGTTAGGATGGGCAGTCAGGGTCTCTGTGGAATGGAGATGGGGTTAGGTAAGTAAGTAAGTTTTTAGTGTTTTTAGTTAGTGTTTGTTTTATTATGTAGGTTGTGTTGGTAGTGGTGTTCCTGACTGTAGTGGCTTGCTTGTAAAATATTGGGCCCTGTGTAGGTAAAGTATTAATTCCTGGTAGTTTGCTGCTTACCAGGTGGTCTTTAAGATTTTTATTTCTTTTATATGCTGAGATAATTTTATATTCCTGGATAATGTTTGTGTTCTGTAAAGTGCGGGTTAGATTTAATTTAATTTTCCTGTTTGCAGCTAGGCTCAATGCTGAGTAGGTGGTGATTAGCGGGATGATTTTGCGCGTGTCTTGTTGTCTGGTGGTCAAGAAAGTTTTCCGGATCTGTCTAAGGAAAGATCTGGAATACCCCCTTGGTTTTAATGCTTTGAAGAGGGTCTGGGTAGCCTCTTCAAAATCTATTATCTGTGTGCAAATCCTGTTGAACCTGAGCAATTGTGATTTGATCAGGCCCTTGAAAGTGTGTTTAGGGTGGAGACTGTTTTTATGTAAAAGTGTGTGTGTGTGTCAGTATCTTTAAAGAAAACTTTAGTGTCTAAAGTGTGTGTTTGGGAAAAAGAGGGTCCCTTGTATGTGGTAGTGTCCAAGAAATCTATTTGTTGGTTATGCGTGATGTATTTAACTGTTATCATTCTATGGTGTGTGTTGAGGATTTGTATAAAGTGTTTGAAGTCCTCTAAACTGTGTGTCCATGTTCCCCATATGTCATCTAAGTATCTAAAATAATTGGTGGGTAATTTGGGGCATTTTTGAAAAACAGTCTCCTCCCAGTGTGCCATGTAAATGTTCGCGTAGGCCGGTGCAAATTTTTTTCCCATCGCTGTGCCGCTGATTTGTAAAAAGAATTCTTTGTTGAATTCAAAATCATTTTTTGTCAGGCTGATTTCTAACAGTTGTAGGAGAGATGTATCCGGGCGGCTGTCGTCCGGGTATTTCTCCATCCAGAGTTTTACAGCTGTTAGCCCTGCTGCAGTGTTTATGTTTGTGTAGAGACTATCTATGTCAATTGTGAATAAAATGGTGTCCTGTGTTATTTTAGTGTTTTTAACTATGAGTATGAAGTCGTATGTGTCTTTTATGTAGCTGTTGTGTTTAGTTGACAGTGGAGTGAGGAAATAGTCTATGTATTCTGCGATCCTGTAGGATTCGCTGTTGCAGTCTGAAACAATAGGTCTCCCTGCCGGGATTTCATATGGTACACTCCAGGACTGAGGCTGTTTGTGTATTTTGGGGAGGAGGTAAAAAATCCTTGGTCTAGGATTTTCCTCCCCCCTTAGGTAAAAACTTTGTTTTTTTGTGATGTAATTGTTTTCTAATAGTGTCTGTATAATGTCATATATTTCTTGTGCTGTGTCTAGATATATGGGTCGAATTAATTTTTTATAGTGTGTAGTGTTGTTTAATTGTCTGTGTGCTTCTTGAATGTATTGTGTTCTGTCCATGATTACTATGGCACTCCCCTTGTCAGCTGGTTTGATGACAATTTGTTTATTGTTTGCCAGCTGATGTAGTGCTTGGCTCTCTCCTCTGCTGAGGTTGTTTTTGTCTTTATGGGTTTGGGGGTTAAGTGCCTTGATCAGGGTGTTGTTGTCTTTTATGAGTTGTGTGATTGTACCCGGGATTTGGCTCTCCCTAGGTTCCCAGTTGGATCGGGCCATAAAGGGTGTTCTGTCTGTGTTTTCTGATCCCTCAAAAAAGACAGCTAGTTTCAGCTTTCTGTGAAACTCCTGAGCTTCTCCTCTGAGGGTTTCTTTTTGTTTCTTTCTAATGTTTGCCGTCGGTACGAATGATAGGCCTTTGTCCAGTAAACTAATTTGATTTGGTGTGGGTGAAAAGTTTTGTGCCAGCAGTATAATGTTCTTATTCCCCTCCCTGTTTGTGTTTGGGTTTGTGGGGATTCTCAGTTTAAATGTTTTAGCCAGTGTTCCAACATCTTGCCAGCTGTTCTCTCTGTCCAGTGGATGTCGTCCCGTGTAGTGCGGAAGTCCTCCTCCGGAAGCTTGGGAACATGTGGCATGTTTCGGAGGATGTGATTATTGATCTCCTCCAAATTGGATTTCTGGCGGGGTTCCAGGTTTTGGGAATAATTAATTAACGGGATCCAAATTTCTGCTGCCGGGAAGGTGTTTTTCGTCATCCTCAGCATAGTCTGCAGCTGTTTTATTGCTGTTTTTTTAGGGTGCTGGTCCTTGTTGTTGATCCCAGTGGACAGGATGACTCTCTGTACTCTGGGATTCACTTGGGTTTTCTCCAGAAGTCCTGCGATATGATAAAATGTTGCTCCGGGGTAGCTGTCAATTTGGAGGTCTCCCCTGGAGTGGGACTGGATCCTGGAGAGGTTGGAGTCCCCTAGGATTATGTTCGGTTTGCCGGTCTCTGTGGAATGGAGATGGGGTTAGGGTTAGGGTTAGGATTGGCAGTCAGGGTCTCTGTGGAATGGAGATGGGGTTAGGGTTAGGGTTAGGATTGGCAGTCAGGGTCTCTGTGGAATGGAGATGGGGTTAGGGTTAGGGTTAGGATGGGCAGTCAGGGTCTCTGTGGAATGGAGATGGGGTTAGGGTTAGGGTTAGGATGGGCAGTCAGGGTCTCTGTGGAATGGAGATGGGGTTAGGGTTAGGGTTAGGATTGGCAGTCAGGGTCTCTGTGGAATGGAGATGGGGTTAGGGTTAGGGTTAGGATTGGCAGTCAGGGTCTCTGTGGAATGGAGATGGGGTTAGGGTTAGGATTGGCAGTCAGGGTCTCTGTGGAATGGAGATGGGGTCAGGGTTAGGGTTAGGATGGGCAGTTTATATCTGCAGCTGATCTGCATGGCTGACTCTCTCACACATCGTCTGTCTGTTCTCTTATTGTGAAAGGTCCAGTGTTGTCACACACAGCTGGTTTTGGGGTGATGGCACATGATGTAATTTCCTGTCTGCAGGTTCTGGGGGTCCCCACAGAGGAGACGTGGCCTGGGGTGAACGAGCTGCCCAATTTCAGACCAGGTGAGCCTCATATCCCCAAACACTCCCAGGTGAGCCTCATATCCCCAAACACTGCCAGGTTGAGCCTCATATCCCCAAACACTCCTCACCGATCCCCCTCTCTGCTGGGAAGGGTGGGGGTTATTGAGGGCACAGGTAGAGGCGAAAGGTCTCTTAACCCTTGAATGTTTTTTGTTTTTTTTGTCTGT
>NC_083776.1:8008742-8016242 GCF_963514075.1 Conger conger | reverse complement strand
GAAAACAAAAAGAAAAAAATTCAATTATAAACGTTTGTATCTAATCCCCCAACCAGAGGAGCCACAGAGCTGATTGATGCGTTTGTGTGAGTGTGTGTGTCCGTGTGTGTGTGTCTGTGTAAGTGTGTGTGTGTGTGTGTGTGTGTGTGTGTGTGTATAAGTGTGTATATGTATAAGTGTGTGTGTGTGTGTGTGTCTCCCTGCAGGCTCGGGCAGTTGCCCTATAAGACGGAGGACTTGGCGCAGCAGCTGCTGAGGGGGGAGCCTCGAGACCGAATCTCCGCCCAGGACGCCCTGCAGCAGCCCTACTTCAACACCCTGCCCCCCCCCCTCACACACCTGAGAGACAGTATGTACCACACACACACACACACACACACTCACACACACACACTCTCATACACACTCACACACACACACACTCACACACACACACACACTCACACACACACACACACACACACTCTCACACACACACACACTCACACACACACACTCTCACACACACACACTCACACACACACACACACTCTCACACACACACACTCACAACACACACACACCCACACACACACACTCTCACACACACACACTCACACACACTCACACACACACACTCACACACACTCACACTCACACACACACACACTCACACACACACACACTCTCACACACACACACTCACACACACACACTCACAACACACACACACCCACACACACACTCTCACACACACACACTCACACTCACACTCACTCACACTCACACACACACTCACTCACACACACACACTCACACACACACACACTCACACACACACACTCTCACACACACACACACTCACACACACACTCACACACACTCACACTCACACACACCCACACACACACACTCTCACACACACACTCACACACACTCACACACACACACACTCTCACACACACACACTCACACACACACACACACTCACAACACACACACACCCACACACACACTCTCACACACACACACTCACACTCACTCACACTCACACACACACTCACTCACACACACACACTCACACACACACACACTCACACACACACACACTCACACACACACACTCTCACACACACACACTCACACACACTCACACTCACACACACCCACACACACACACTCTCACACACACACTCACACACACACACACACACATACACACACTCTCACACACACACACTCACACACACCCACACACACACACTCTCATACACACACATACACACACACACACACAACTCGTATGACATCCAGAGTGAGGACCGAGCAAACTGACTTGATAACTGAGGACCCTGGATTCTGTTCTATTTAGTGAGAAACTGACACTGAACTCTGATGCTAGGCCATCTTAGCACCACTGCTGACACTTGTAATTCTTTGAAGAAGCAAAAGGGAGGAAAATTTCTTAACCACTTAAGTGAGGTCTTTTTGTTGCTAGGCAGATGCAAAGGAGCCTAGATACAGAGATTTTTTGATTGGCTACCATTTTGGAGGGAAAGTTGTTTTGTGAGTGGGGAAGGGAGGGGTGTTGTTTAGATGAGCTTTTCAACAGAAATGAGCTGCCTACACATTACAGATACATACAATCTCCTCTCACTCAATTCATATTTGAAATTGTACCAATCTCACAGTTATCTTTTTATTACAAAAGAATCTATGATTTAAATATAACTACGTCCATGTTAAATTGAGTTCATGTTCATCCATCCATCCATCCATTATCTGAACCCGCTTATCCTGAACAGGGTCGCAGGGGGGCTGGAGCCTATCCCAGCATACATTGGGCGAAAGGCAGGAATACACCCTGGACAGGTCGCCAGTCCATCGCAGGGCACACACACCATTCACTCACACACTCATACCTACGGGCAATTTAGACTCTCCAATCAGCCTAACATGCATGTCTTTGGACTGTGGGAGGAAACCGGAGTACCCGGAGGAAACCCACGCAGACACGGGGAGAACATGCAAACTCCGCACAGAGAGGCCCCGGCCGACGGGGATTCGAACCCAGGACCTCCTTGCTGTGAGGCGGCAGTGCTACCCACTGCACCATCCGTGCCGCCAGTTCATGTTCAAATTATATATATTCAAATGATAAATCATTTAATGTGGTGTATTTATAAAAATGAGGAGTGGAGTAAAGGAGGGTGGAGTGGAGGAGTGGTAGTGGAGGAGTGGAGTAAAGGAGGGTGGAGTGGAGGAGTGGTAGTGGAGGAGTGGAGTGAAAGATAATGGGAAGCAGCCCCTCTCTCTCCCTCTCTTTGTGTAGATACAGGCAGCTCTCCGTGTGTAGATACAGGCAGCTCTGTGTGTAGGTAAGGCAGCTCTCCGTGTGTAGATACAGGCAGCTCTGTGTGTAGATACAGGCAGCTCTGTGTGTGTAGATACAGGCAGCTCTGTGTGTGTAGATACAGGCAGCTGTGTGTGTGTAGATACAGGCAGCTCTGTGTGTGTAGGTAAGGCAGCTCTGTGTGTAGATACAGGCAGCTCTCCGTGTGTAGATACAGGCAGCTCTGTGTGTGTAGATACAGGCAGCTCTGTGTGTAGATACAGGCAGCTCTGTGTGTAGATACAGGCAGCTCTCTGTGTGTAGATACAGGCAGCTCTGTGTGTGTAGGTAAGGCAGCTCTGTGTGTAGATACAGGCAGCTCTCCGTGTGTAGATACAGGCAGCTCTGTGTGTGTAGATACAGGCAGCTCTCCGTGTGTAGATACAGGCAGCTCTGTGTGTGTAGATACAGGCAGCTCTGTGTGTGTAGATACAGGCAGCTGTGTGTGTGTAGATACAGGCAGCTCTGTGTGTAGATACAGGAGGCTCTCCGTGTGTAGGTAAGGCAGCTCTGTGTGTGTAGATACAGGCAGCTCTGTGTGTAGGTAAGGCAGCTCTTGCTCTGATGTTTTGTAAGATGAGCAGTGTGTGAGATGTGCTGGCAGTGGCAGACCTGCGTCTCGCACGCGCTCAGTTGGGCTGAATAATGAAGCTTCGTTAGCGGTTAGCGCTCATGCGCGGTGTATTTATAGAGCCGGAGACAGCTGGGATGACATGCCTGCTTCAGCCATGCCTACACACCCTCCCCAGCTCCCCGCACCCCACCCCCCCGCTCCCCACACCCCACCCCCCTCGCCAGGAGAGGCAAGGCTGGGGCATAATTATGCTAATAAAGAAACCACAACAGGGGGAATTCTGGGATCTAATGAGGGCTCGTTATCTCAGCGGTGTTCGTCTGCAGAAGGCCTGAGTGACAGTGAGCCCAGCCCCTCCCCCCTATCCTCTCCTCCTCTCCTCCTCTCCTCCCTCTCTCCTCTCCTCCTCTCCTCCTCTCCTCCCTCTCTCCTCTCCTCCTCTCCTCCGCTCACCCCCTCTCCTCCTCTCTTCTCCTTCACGCACACACTCACTCACACACATGCATGCACACACACACACATACACACACACACAAGCAGACACGCACACACACATGCACACACACACACACACATACGCACACACAAACTCACACACACTCACACACACAGGCACACACACACAAGCACTCACGCACACACACATACATACATGCACACACAAGCACACATGCACACACACACGCACACGCACACACACTCGCACGCACGCACGCACGCACGCACGCACGCACGCACACACACACACGAGTCCAACGCCTCATTACTGTACTCTCATAATCTCACAGAAACTCTCTCTTTTCTCTGGCTGGCGTCCTGGGGCCGATCGCAGGCTGATATACATATCACACATCATCTCATCCCTCTGATAATCACAGGAGCAGGAGCGCATCTTTTTTAAACCGAACGTGGAAACTTTTTCAACTGCGTGAAGAAGACTTATTACATCGGCGTTATCACGCTCTGCTGTTCATGTGAGAGCACGCTTCCTCCACAGGGGGCGCTATAGAGTAAATATCCCTGCAAACAGAAGAAGAAGCAGCTCCTCTGTGGATTGGCTCATGAGCATCGCAGGAGGAAGGGCAAACGCGTACACCTCTGACTCCACTCTGACTCCACTCTGACTTCACTCTGACTCCACTCTGACTCCTAATTCTCACAGCAGTACCCACGCTAGCTAGCTTCTCTCCCTCCCTCCCTCCTCCCCTCCCTCTCTCTCTCCCGACGATGGTTATATCTGTTTTTTGGCTCTCTTCTCACTCTTGTCTCCTTGCCCCCAGTTGAACCCTGTGCTGTACGGAACATTCCCTCTACTCCCCCCGTTAACCACCACAGTTACCCCCCCCCCCCCCCCCCCAGTGAGGCAGACCTGAGAAACATGCGAGGGGAATTTGGGCCGGGGGGAGGGCTGCCATTTTGAAACCACAGACAGCGTTCCTCCACGTCTCCACACAGTGTCTCCAGGACCACGCATTTACACCCGGAGACACGCTGCCCGCTCCCGGCGGGCCGGATCAGAGAATGTTTGTCTGATTGTTGAGGGAACGCCGCTCTGATGTTTTAATTGGCGCTCCAGCTCCAAAGACCTTTATTTCATGCATTTGCTCTATTTAAAAAAAAATCCTGCTTTTATTTCCTTATTTTTCTGGTGGCCTGTTTATTTTTCTGCTTTTACATTAATTAGTCTCTTTTGGTCTTGTAAATAGTATTTGCCATGATGTCCTTAAAATGCTTTTTGGACCACCTGACCCTCTGTACATTCAGAGATAAATGTTGGCCCTGTGTCCACCAGCTCTTTTGGGTCTAATACGAGTCTCCCTTCCCCTCTCTCTCTCTGTCTCTCTCTCCCCCTCCCTCTGTCTCTCTCCCGCTCCCTCTCTCCCTCTCTCTCTGTCTCTCTCTCCCTCTCTCTCTGTCTCTCTCTCTCTCTCTCTCTCTCTCTTCAGCGGTGTCGGTGTTTAAGGTCCCGGGGGTGAGATTAGAGGCAGAGGCAAGAGACATCTTCAGCCCGGGGAAACGCCACCGACCCCCCCTCGCCAAGTGCTGGTGACCCCCCCGCCCCCCGTCCTCCACCTGCCGACACAACCCCTCCCTCTCCGACCCTTCATGGACACGCCCAGAGGGAGCATCAGAACCCCGCCCATAACCCTGTACGGACCAATCAGAGTGGCTGTGTGAGGATGGAAGGCGTGGCAGAGATGTCCCTCCGGCTTCCCATCCTGCCCCTCGAACCCACCCAAAAACAAAACCTCACTTTTATTAGTGCAGTGTAAATAAAACAGGCGATTAATGTCCACTTGAATAGCTGATGAATAAAATGTTATTAATCCTGTTCTAATGTGTCTGTCAGGACCCTTCTCCCCTCTCCCCATAAGGGGGCGCTGTCCATCGCACTGGACAGAGATCCTCCACTGACCCGGAAATCAATCACAGTCCCACATTCCCGCCCGTACTCCAATCCTGGAGCGAGGAAACAAGACCGCATCCTTTACGAAAGTATTTTACAAAAGCAGAGAAATTATCAACCTGTGGATCCACCTCTCCCCATCTGCCACATCTGTAACTGACCTGTGGATCCACCTCTCCCCGTCTGCCACGTCTAACTGACCTGTGGATCCACCTCTCCCCACCTGCCACGTCTGTAACTGACCTGTGGATCCACCTCTCCCCATCTGCCACGTGTGTAACTGACCTGTGGATCCACCTCTCCCAATTTGCCACGTCTGTAACTGACCTGTGGATCCACCTCTCCCCACCTGCTACGTCTGTAATTGACATGGCTTAAAACCGACGCTTGAAAGAGCAAAGAAATTCAACTTTCCTAAAACACAAATACATGTTTTCTTGATTATACTTTTACTTGTTTTCTCCTGATCCACATTCCGCCATTCCAGCCTTTCCGTGCGTCGGGCGAGGAGGAGCAGACACTACGAGAAGCAGCGATTGGACAGAGCCCTGTAGGCCACCATCCTTCTTCCTGTTCCTCTCCTGACCTCTGACCTCTGACCTCTCTCTGAGTGATAGTTTATCCTCTGCTGTACTTTCACTCAACACCTGCACAGCTACAGTTTCACCTCATACACCTCCTTTGTTAAAAATATCCTCCTAAAAATATCACAGTGTGACAGGAGAGGTGATGTAGGAAGGAGAGCATTCTGACGTGTTCTGTACATTACTGACGGGTGTTAAAAACATACTGTTTTTCCTTGCTCTAATAATGCAGCCTTGTTTTATTGAATCCGTGGTCCTAGTATGTCCCATCAGACCCCTGAACCAAAGACTCAAGGATGACAAGATTCCCACTCCCAGTGTAGAAAAATGGCTCTTTCTATTGGCTGAGGCAGGAAGTGAATTCTGTCAGTCATTGGTGGAAATCCCAAAAACATTGTACCAATGCCAGCATTCCTTTAGTAAGACGTAATAATACAATAAAGCACTGCATTGTGGGATAGCAGCAAAGGCGGCCATCTTGTCAGTGCCCATCTCCTCCGCACCGCTCACCGTCTCAGTGATGTAAACACCTGGGTGTACAGGTGACCCCACCTGCATGCTGACATCACACACCCTGCAGCCTCTGCCTCCACACACCTGTCAGGGGCCGGAGAGGGGCCACTTCCTGTTGGGAACTTCCTGTTGTTCTGAGTGCTGTTTTATGTTGGTCAATAAAAGTGCAATGAGGACATCCTGTTCAGACTGATTTTTTTTTTCTGGACTAACAAGAAGATTTACATTTACATTTTAATCATTTGGCAGATGCTTTTAATCCAAAGTGACTTACAAGTGCATAGGTTCTTCACAGGTTAAAGTATAAAATCCATAACTAGTAAAATACACGTGAAGGGCTGTTCTAAACAAAAACACAGTCAATGTAAGTGCAAATTTTTTTAAAGGTTAGACAAGAGGGATATCGGAAGGAAATCGGGAGGGAGGACTAAGGTATAGTTTGAAAAGGTGTGTTTTTAGTCTGCGTCAAAATACGGGAACGGATTCTGCTGTCCTGACAGTGGTAGGCAAGTCATTCCACCACTGAGGAACCAGAACGAAAAACAGGCGTGAACGTGCAGCTCGACCGCCAGGTGCTCGTAGTGAGGGAACCGGACCAGAGCTGGCAGACCGGAGTGGTCTAGCTGGGGAGTAGGGAGTGATTAAGGATTGTATGTAAGGTTGGGCAGTCCCCTTAGCAGCCTGGAATGCCACCACTAGGGCCTTGAAGCGGATGCGTGCGGCAATAGGAAGCCAGTGGAGGCCAATGAGGAGCGGGGTGACATGAGCAGACCTGGGCTGACTGGTGATCAGGCGGGCTGCAGCATTCTGGACCAGCTGGAGGGGCTTGATGGCACAAGCTGGGAGACTGCAGGGAGGGAGTTGCAATAATCCAGGCAGGAAATGTTCCTGGACTAGGAGCTGGGTACCTTTCTCCATCAGGAGATGACGGATACGGCATATATTGTAGAGGAAGAACCTGCATGTTCTAGCAGGAGGAGCCAGGGTGAGGTGGTTATCAAGAGTCACCCCACAAGATTCTTGGCCATATGGGAGGAGGAAACTATAAAGT